>NW_015161511.1:144131-147528 GCF_001447785.1 Gekko japonicus
GTTTAAATATAATTTAAAATAATTTATTCTGAGACTTTTTTTTACAAGGCTATGGACATAATCTTCTAAAAAAACTAATTTACTCAGTAATGTCGACTTGCTCACAGCTTTAATGCTATTAGCTTCCCCCCCTCATGAGGTAGAATTTCTGCTCAGAACACTGTGGAGCTTAGAGAGAACATTACACCTATTCAGAAGTATATTTGAATTGGCCCAGATTTCTTCACTGAGTTACAACTATGTAAATTAAGGTGATTTCAAACAATTTAAATGATTATGTGAGGCTTACAGGAGACAATCCATCGGACGCACTATCGCAAGGGCATTAGCTGGTGGTCACATTTGTCTGGCTTTCCAGACAGCAGACTTCACTGTCTGTCGTGGTATGATCAATCTACAGCCTCTGCTTCCTGTTCACTTCTACTAAGATTCTCATTTTGACCTAAGAATGTGCTGAAGGGCCAGAAGTATTGCGTCTGTCCAAAAGTTCTGTAAAAAATCAGGGCCACGACAAAAGCCTCTTTACCCCTAATTAAACAGTGAGAGAGGTTTTGGTAGAGGGCCAGAGCAAAGCAAGTTAGTTATTTCAAGCCTGAGAGAAATGTTGGTTCCCCCCACACTCTGTCACTTTTTTTTGGCATTAGCTGTTGAACCCATAAAGGCCAAAGGCTTCTGGGCAGAATTTGTCAGGCCAGTTTATTACACTGGAGAACAAATCTTTTTGATAACTTTCACTTGTATCAATAGTAAAATGCACCCATAAAAAGAGAACTGAGGGAAATATAAAAGAGGAATCAAACTGAGAGTGCTACACTCAACCTTTTTGATAATTTTCACTTGTATCAGTAGTAAAATGTGCTCATAAAAAGTGAACTGAGGGAAATACAAAAGAGAAGTGAGGAATCAAACTGAGAGTGCTACACTCAAATATGTATCCTTTACAGACTGTCTGATTAAGTACACTTTGAGTTTATGCTTTTTTATACTCACATCGCTGATATTCAGATTAATGAAGTCTCCGCTTTTTGTGCTTAAAGCTTGAAATACCCCTGCAAGGAAAGCCAGAGTGTGACAAAAGGCTTCTACCCTAATTTCATTTATGCCCAGATGCCCAGGATCGATAAATGTCAGACACATACAGAATGGTGACTTTTACTAGCAATTCTTGCGACTTGAGCAGTCTCAGTGGGAAACAACAAAGATGTTTATGTCAGCTTGTTTTTGACGTCACCACCCATAACTTAAATAAATGAGAGAAATAAGGGTGTCATTTGAACATTCACTGAAAGAATTTGATTTGGGGGGTTTGCTGGTGATTCTTTTGATATGTACTTCCAGGCTTCTTCAGATCTTAAGAACTGCAAATAACTTAGGTAAACTGATGAAACTGACCGCAAAAACTCCATACACCACCTTTCTACAAAGTATACAATTGAAACTCGAGTCATATGGCCAGACTGCCAAAAATAAACATACTTTGTTTCAAATGAGTGGTGAAGTCATTACACATGACAGTAACTGTGCAATCCTAAATAGAGTTAGGGGTAACTCTGTTTAGGATTGCACTATAAATCTCACAACTGCAGAACAATTCGCAACAGAGTGAACACTTATTATGGACAAAACCAAGGCAATTAGAAGCTCAGAAATAGCATGCACTATCCATCATGTGCTAATGGGAGCTGTGTGAAAAAAAATCAAAGAGAATTCATGAAGGCTCTATGATAGGGTACTCACGGCATGCGTTTTCTAGACGAATTAGACAGTTTAAGAAGTCATCAAATTCAATCTGGTATTGGTCATCAGAGTATCTAAGAACCATCAGCTGAAGCAGGTAATTATTGAGCTGAAAACCTTAACAAAGTAGAAATATGAGCTTCCTCAGCAACTTTCTGCTACTGCTACTCTTCTAGCCAGTGTCTTTATGCTTTATGAAGTCCAGAGAAGTGAAGTATGCCAGGGAAAATATGGATTCTGAGAGTAATACCGAATCTGACAATCAGGTAACCTTGGTTTTCATTTTAAAAATAAATATCTAGCCCTTGTGGATTACAGAAACTAGATTGTGTCAATGTCTTTTGGAAAAAGGTCCTTTATACAATGCCCAGCCACCCCCCATATATGTTCTACCTTCCCCAAATATGGCTTCCTCCATTCCCTTTGATCCTTAACCATGGCCAGGAAGTCCCAGCCAAAAATCTCCACTGAAATCCTAATTCTTGAAAGTAGAAAATCTTATATAAAATAGGTCTATACCATTTACTTGATTTATTCTGAATAAAGACTATATAAAGGAAAAATATTGTCACTCTGAAGCGGCAAGGATACTAGAACTGTGTGTCAAAATTGTCTACTTTGGGAAGAGGGGGAAACAAGGTCTGGTACCTTAGGCATTGTTGTGATCTAGTTGAAATGTTATATGCACAACTGCCCTGGTAGTTTCCTGGCCCTGAACAGCAAACATTTCATTACAGATAGGGGCTGAGGCTCAGTGGGAAAGCATCTGCTTGGCATGCAGAAGGTCCCAGGTTCAATCCGCAGCATCTCTAGCTAAGACGTTCCAGTGGCTGGTGATATGACTGGACAGCCACTGCCAGTCTGAGTAGACAGTACTGACTTTGCTGGACCAAGGGTCTGATTCAGTATAAAGCAGCTTGATGAGTTCACCCCAGTGATGCTTGACACATGGGACTGCTGTTTGTTCTGTGTCTGATAAAACTGATTCCTGTGGCTGGTGGCATCATGGTAGGTCTACTGGCTCTTGAAACAGAAATTTGAGGTGGGAGGGGTGGATCCAGCAGAGGATTTCCATGGACAGAAGCAGGGCTCTTTTTGTAGAAAAAGCCCAGCAGGAACTCATTAGCATAACCAGTGATGCTTGACACATGGGACTGCTGTTTGTTCTGTGTCTGATAAAACTGATTCCTGTGGCTGGTGGCATCATGGTAGGTCTACTGGCTCTTGAAACAAAAATTTGAGGTGGGAGGGGTGGATCCAGCAGAGGATTTCCATGGACAGAAGCAGGGCTCTTTTTGTAGAAAAAGCCCAGCAGGAACTCATTAGCATATTAGGCCACACCCCTGACAGCACAGCTCATTCACATATTAGGCCCCACCCCCATGTTACCAGAAGTGTGGTTATCCAACCACACCCACCTTTTGCTTCTTATTCTCTTTACCTTGTTTGTTGTCAAAACCCAGGAACTCCTTTGCATGTTAGGCCACACCCCCTAATTGTAGCCAGTCCTAATGAGTTTCTGCTGTTGGGTGTGGCCTATTATGTTAATGAGTTCCTGCTGGGTGTAGCCAAATTGGGAGCCAGCCGGAACTCCGTTCCTGCCCAAAAATAGCCCTGGACAGAAGAGATTTCTATCCACTGAGCACAACTCCCCCCCCCC
>NW_015161511.1:149839-154940 GCF_001447785.1 Gekko japonicus
TTTTCTCTGCATCATGAGCCAGCAGTTTCTATTTGTACTAAAAGAAATATTTTGTGTTCAAGATTTATTTTGCTTGGCCTCCTTCTAAGGAACATTTCTGATGGTTCTTATCTCAGCCATAGTTTATTACCCTAAGAAAAATGTTAATGCTCTCTGTAAAGTATTGTGGTTTGGGTTACAGAAAACAAAGAACGCTTCCTAGAAAGAACTAGTTTCTTTAGACCATACATATGAAATTAATGTGTTATGCTTCTTTTAAAACATTACTGCTCTACAGCTGCTTCTGAAATAGCCCAAGAAAACAACTGATAAAAGAAAGACGAGAGTATATTAACTTACAATCCACTTCTTCAGTTTGTCCCAGAAAACTTTGAACTCGTTGAATTCCAGTTTTCCATTGCCACTCGACTGATACGGTCCCCATTAAGGAAAAATGCTAGTTATGTAAAATACTATATACAGCCTAAATGTATCGTTTTATGACCGAATGCCACTCTAGTTGCTGTGGTAGAGTGGCACTGCTCTCTCTGCAATGGCTAATTCAGATCCATGGGGCCAGCCTGTGAGGTCTACTGAACAACATGCATAGAGTGAGGTGGAGGCTTCCTGTTGAGCTCCCCTCGCAATGTGCCTTGATCCTTTTTATTACAGGAGAAGAGTGGCATGGAATTAAGGTTATATTCCCAAATACAGGACTGGATGAAACATGGGTTGGGACACTCAGGTGGATTGTGGAGTCTGACTTGCAAACTCGTCGGCCCCCCGCATTGTTTGCTGCTACTTTTCAGAAGGACTTGCTGCTAGTGCACATGAGTAGAGAGCAAGAATTCCACACCTCCTACTTCTCTTCACATGTGCTGAGAAGAGCAGGAGAGTGAGTCAGGATCACTCGATAGTGATGGGGATTCTTCTGTGGCTCTGACCGCCATTGCAGTTTCTTCGTGGCACTTGGCTGGTGCTTCCTGGTTTCTGGCTGACTTCAGGAAGTTTCATGTGATCCTCATCTTGACACCAGTGGAGTCAAAATTCTGGCTCTTTCTTCCTGTCACGTAACCATGCTGTCACATACTGTCTGGGGATTAAAAGTGGATGCCAGTTCTGGGAGGACTGAAGATCACATGGCTAGAGCACACTAGGTTAGCTGGCTCCATCTTGGTCTGTGCTGCAAAGGGAACAGTGCTGATAAAAGAACCCTAGGCAGGAAATACATTGTTGAGTCACCAAAAGCAGCAAGTCTACATCTCCATCTCCTGTAGGGTTGCCAACCTCCAGGTAGGTCCTGGAGATCTCCCACTATCACAATTGATCTCCAGACGACCAAGATCAGTTCCCCTGGAGAAAATGGGCGCTTTGGAGGGTGGGTTCTATGGCATTGTACCCCGCTGAGGTCCCTCTAGGTATTTCCCACTCAGAGCTGGCAACCCTAACCTCCTGTCTCCCTTAATAATGCCTGTTAAAACTATGTGATACAACATTGTTGTTAGTGAGTTCCCTTACTCCAAGTCTTCAAAAGCAATGCACTGAGAGAAAATAAGCAGTAAATCTCTTTCCACAATTATGAACAATTTAAATCTTCAGTTGTTGATTGTAAACACAGCTATAGCAGAATAGATATTTGATAATGGAAGTGTCAGAAACATGAGCTAGACTTGACTCCATAAAGCTCCCAGTCTCCTTGAAGATATTTTTGCATGTGGTTTGTGACTGCGATCTATTCTTTATTCGTTTCTGCACATTCATATGATAAAAGCGGCAAAGACATTAAGATGTCAGCAGCACCCATTCAGTCTTCTTCCAACACATCTATACTTGCTGTTGATTGTATATTTAGGTTGGGAAAGCACAGGACTTTGTATCAGTTTGCCCTGCAGACGTTCTTAGTCACTATTTGAAAGGATACGTCCATTAGGGAAATGATGTTTCTACATGAAAGGAGAGCTACTTTCTTGAATTTGATGTTCTTTGCTGCAAAGGAATCATCATCACCATAATAAATAAAAACCAATTCATGGGCATTCTCCCTCTTTTTCAAGGTAACCAGAAGCAAGCAAGCTTTACCTGTTCCCTTTTGTAATGTCTCTGTACAGCCTCCCCCCTCCCCTGCCAAATTGTGAATATCTGGAATTTCCCTGGGCATGGTAGAATTTTTGGGTGGTGCCACAAAACAGAAATGTGGTGGCTACAGAGGACATGTGGCTGCTCTTTGCATATTCTCCCCAGCTAGTGGGATCATCACACAGAGGCCAAATTGGTATTACAGATCATCACCTAAGCTGCCCTGAACCCCCTGGTTGATAGTCACACAATCAGGACATTTTACTGATTAGACAGTGAAGCTTTGCGTTTCCCCCCGCTCTGATGCTACCTTGCTATGTTCTTTTGTTTTTTCGTTAGCCCCCCCAAGGGGATGTTTTATTGCATTTTCTATAACTAAACACTACATGAAAAATTAAGGGAGGGTCTACAAACTGTGGGATAAAGAAAAGAAAGCTCTAAAACCCCAAGAGTGGGTGTCATACAAACTGCCTTAACAAGATTACAGGCTTATATTTCTGGTTACTCATGTTAAACCATTGAACGTGTTCATCTATTAAACTTCAAGGCTAAATGGGAACATCGTCTGTTGTGACTTCATAAAGAGCCTAAGAACTCTTATTTTAAACATCTTTTGGTGCTTCAGAATTACGACAACAAATCATTTTTTGTCCTTCGCCTTCCTCCATTTATATCCTTGTTTTGGGGCCACAGCCCCAAGATTTGAGTCTGATTCTTCACCAGAGGATGACTCCGCTCCATTTCCGCCTCTCTTCTTTGGACTGTCCTTTTCTTCTTCTTTATCCACATCTGCTGGGCAACTATGAAGATGCAAGAATTCTCTTGCCTTTTCCTCAGTGTCAATTTTCTCTTTT
Organism: Gekko japonicus; assembly: GCF_001447785.1. Classification (NCBI taxonomy): domain Eukaryota; kingdom Metazoa; phylum Chordata; class Lepidosauria; order Squamata; family Gekkonidae; genus Gekko; species Gekko japonicus. The sequence continues at coordinate 152,749 of NW_015161511.1, forward strand.
CCATTCATGAACTTAAAGATGACTCCTTCTGGCAGAATCCATCTGTAGACAATTTGTTTCTTTTGTAAAAATGCGACCAAGTCTTTATATTTACTCTTTTCCTCCTTATTTCAAATGGAATATCTTTTAGGACCTTTAACTCTTTGCCCTTAATTTTCAGGGTAACTCCATTAGCCACTTTGACAATTTGATCTCTCACACTTCTTCTGGAGAATCTCACCATCACTTCTCCCGGCAGATTATTTTTGCTTATAAATTCCGTATACGATCTAAGACTGTATCAATATCACTTTGCAAAGTCTCTGCTTTAATATCTGCCATTTGCCCCAGTGCTTCACACATTATCTGTGTGAGGTTATCCCCTCTTTCCCCAGGAATTTCCTGGAACCTTAGGGCACAGCTTGTCTTTTCCATTTGCAACTGTAGCAATTGAGACTCATCTGTTTGTTGCTTCCTCTCCATTGTCTGCATTTGTTTTTGCAGCTTTTTGGTGTTGGTATCAACTTCTTTAAGTTCCTGTTCAGTTTGTCCATCTTTTTGACAATCTCATTTATTTGAGCTTGCTGTGTATCTAATTTTTGATTTATTGCCATCACTTGTTCCAGCAGAGGGCATAGTGCTTCATTCAAGATCCTTTGAAGGTCTGAGTTTGTGTCCTGTCTGGGCACAACACTCACTGGGCTAGCACTTCCAGCAGCCTTAGCTTTCGCTATCTTCTTTTTCTCCTCTTTCCTCGTCGGAGGCGCCATTTTTGAGGGATTGTTTACTTTTCATAAAAAGTTATCACAGTCTCTAAAGCTCCCAAATACGTAAGCTCTCAGAAGTCCTTTATTTCAATCTTTTTCATTTCCAAAGCCTGCCCCCCCCGCTTTAACAATAAAGTTTGCTTTATGTTTGTCTTCTTGGAGGAGAGTCCCCTCCCCATTTTTGCTTCCCACGGGGTGGCTTATGGCTCTTTTCGTTGTTCTCACTTCAACTTAACTCACAGTTCAGTGACAACACGATATTTTTGCTTCCCACGGGTTGGCTTATGGCTCTTTTCGTTGTTCTCGCTTCAACTTAACTCACAGTTCAGTGACAACATGATTTTCAATTCGTTTAGATTTCCAAGTTGTTTGATCACCCAGCTCTTGATCTGGTGTGCGCTTCTAGTTCCATCGGGAAACTCCATGGTAGGACTGTTGGGGCATGGATGCCCCCCCCCTCACTGGCAGAGTCACCAGAGGGGAAGCCTTCTGGCACCCCATGGCTTGGAACCCATCTCAAGGGTTCCATGGGGGATGCGGACAATTACACCCCCTCCTAGCCACGGGTTCTGGCGATTGTCTCCCAGAGGACCGGGAGAATGTGACCGCCATAGCGAGCACCGAAACCAGAAGTCCCGCTACCTTGCTATGTTGATTGTATGAATGAACTGCAACCTTGGTGGTACTTACTTTTTTCTAACACAGCGTTGAGAACATATTCAAGTTCTTCAGCACTTATCTCCATATCCTACGGATGAAGAAATGAATGCAGCTTTCATATTTATGTGTTCCATATAAGAGCTACTTTTCATTATTTATGTTTTAAAAACATTTCTCCTCCTTCACCTTTCCCAGTTCTCTCTAGGTGACTAACAATCATTAAAAGCTAAAACAAATAATCATTAAAGCAGCTGTATGAAGCCAGTCTGATACACACCATTCTTGCTCTTTTTCATCTACTAGTGAAACATCATGGTAAAATGACAGGCCTTACAGCATTTCCTATACTGAAGGAAAGAGGAGCATAGATGGATCTCCTGAGGGAGGCTATTCCACAGAGCCCAAGAAGTGACCAAAATGCTCTGCTCTGTATTTTCACCTCACAAAGACAGGGAACCTTTGTGAGGATCCTGACAGGTGGGGAGAGGTACTTCCTGTGATATATGAATTCCAGGCCACCAAAGGCTTTAGTGTCAGCAAATTGGACCTGACAACTTCCTGGCAGTCAATGCAGTTGGAGCAGAACCACACAATCAGTATTGGTGCCCTCCCTGAATGCCACACATTTTTAGCTTTCGAGGATGCTCCTTCAAGGTGGGCAAGATCATATCAACTCACAGAATTATTTCCAGGATATCACTGTCTAGTCACTCTAGCAACTTCCTATATATGTGCGTCAACAAATCTTATATATATGACACTATAGTTTTAAAAACTAGGATCTGT
>NW_015161511.1:155347-156995 GCF_001447785.1 Gekko japonicus
ACGGATGAAGAAATGAATGCAGCTTTCACATTTATGTGTTCCATATTAGAGCTACTTTTCATTATTTATGTTTTTAAAACATTTCTCCTCCTTCACCGTTCCCAGTTCTCTCTAGGTGACTAACAATCATTAAAAGCTAATAATAGTTATCATTAAAAATAAAACAAATAATCATTAAAGCAGCTGTATGAAGTCAGTCTGATATACACCATTTATTGCTCTTTTTCATCTACTAGTGAAACATCATGGTAAAATGACAGGCCTTACAGCATTTCCTATACTGAAGGAAAGAGGAGCATAGGTGGATCTCCTGAGGGAGGCTATTCCACAGAGCCCAAGAAGTGACCAAAATGCTCAGCTCTGTATTCTCACCTCACAAATACTGGGAACCTTTGTGACGATCCTGACAGGTGGGGAGAGGTACTTCCTGTGATATGTGAATTCCAGGCCTCCAAAGGCTTTAATGTCAGCAAATTGGACCTGACAACTCCCCTGGCAATCAATGCAGTTGGAGCGGAACCACACAATCAGTATTGGTGCCCTCCCTGAATGCCACACATTTTTAGCTTTCGAGGATGCTCCTTCAAGGTGGGCAAGATCATATCAACTCACAGAATTATTTCCAGGATATCACTGTCTAGTCACTCTAGCAACTTCCTATATATGTGCGCCAACAAATCTTATATATATGACACTATAGTTTTAAAAACTAGGATCTGTGATCTCTTCTCAGCCACTAGCAAAGCTGTTGTGATGCTATGAAATTTTTATAAGGGAAGTAGAAGGTCCTTTTGGGTCAGAGAAAAGCTTTTCACGAGGTGTAGAAGCAGGTGAGGCAGGCTGTTGTGGGCATCTGGATAAAGAGGCAGGACGACTGTCCAGTAATTCTCAAAGGCACACACGCAACAGCCAAATGACACAATATATATTTTACTTGAATACTACACATGCAGCTCCAAAAGTGTGCCAAATAATCCCCCTCACTCATTTTGGCTCGGGAGAATGGCATGGGGGAAGCAGGAGCCTCTCCTCACCCTGTGCCATGGCCCAAGCTGAATTGGGACCCAGCTGACTTTTAAAATGATCCTCCCTACAGCTCCTTTGTGGACCTCAGCCTGACTTGTATAGTCTGGCCCTCAGAATAGCTTTAAATGTCAGGGTGCTCCAGAGTGAAGTGGAAGAACTACTTGCTGCTCCACAACACATCTATACCTAAAATATATCGTTGGTATCTCCCTTGCATTCAGCAGCATCATGTCAGAAGCACATTATGTAGGATACAACCAGTTTTTCTACTGCTGAAAAGGGGAGCAGGTGGTCCCTTTCGCTCACCAAAAAGGCAATGCTAGGAAGTTAGGGATCATGGCACATGAATTGACAACCTCACCTAATTCTCCATATGACAGAGGGGCTGTAGTAAAGAGCAGAATTAGGGGAGGTTGACCAGAAAAGCTGGGTAGGTTCATCTCACTCTGAGCTCCAGATAACAAAAATATGATGCAGCCAGGAATAGCCATGCCTGTAAAAATAGGGATCTCATGACATCTAGGGTTTCAATAATATACTGCAGGTAACTAAGATGATCCCCACATTTCCATTTTCATCCATACTTTCATCTGTACTTGAGAGCCAGTGTGGTGTAGTGGTT
>NW_015161512.1:0-24072 GCF_001447785.1 Gekko japonicus
ACATGGATCACTGTAGCCAGGTCCTCGCAGCTGAGGAAGGGAACCAACTGCTGGATCAGCCAAAGATGGTAAAAGGCCTACTTAGCAGTGACTGCCACCTGGGCCACCATGGTCAGGGAAGGGTCCAGGAGCACTCCCAAACTCCTCACCTCTGGCGCTGGCACCAGTGGCGCCCCATTGAAGGTCAGGAGAGGGATCTCGATCCCAGGCCTCCTCGACTCAGGCACAGGATCTCCGTCTTCGACGGGTTTAGTTTCAGCCAGCTCAGTCTGAGCCAACCAGCCATGGCTTGCAATGCCTGGTTCAGATCTTCTGGGTTGGAGTCTGAGTGGCCATCCAACATCAGATAGAGCTGGGTATCATCAGCATACTGGTGACACCCCAGCCCATACCTCCGGGCAATCTGGGCGAGGGGGGACCTATAAATGTTAAACAACTTCGGGGAAAGCACTGCCCTCTGAGGCACACCGCACTCAAGCGGGTGTCTCCTGGACTGCTGTTCGCCTAGCACCACCCTTTGCCCCCAATCTTGAAGGAAAGAAGCAAGCCACTGTAAGGCAAACCCCTGTATCCCCACATCGGCGAGGTGGTGGATCAGCAACTGGTGGTCGACTGTGTCAAAAGCAGCCGACAGTCTAACAACAACAGTGCTGCCGAAATGCCTCAATCTAGATGCCACTGGAGGTCGTCAGTAAGGGCAACCAGCACTGTCTCCATCCCATGTGCCGGGTGGAAGCCAGATTGGAAGGGATCTAAGATGGAAGCCCTGTAGCTCTATCGCCACCACCCTCACAATTAATTTGCCTAAATAAGGCAAATTGGAAACCGGCCAGTAGTTGGCCCATTCGGCTGGATCCAGAGTTGTTTTTTTCAGGAGAGGGCGGACCCTCGCTTCCTTGAGTACCCCCGGGAAATGCTCCTCTGTGAAGGACATGTTGATAATCTCCCTTAGGGCACCTTGAAACACCTCGTGGCCTACCTTAATGAGCCAGGAAGGGCACAGAACAAGGCTGCATGTAGTTGGGCATACAGACATGAGCAATCTGTCAATTTCCTCCAGACTGAGTGGGCTGAAGCACTCCAAACCCAAACTCGAAGATGTGCAAGGGACCTTGAGTTCACTCACTGTGTCAACTGTGGTGGGGAGATTGCGGTGGAGCGCCAAGACTTTATCCGCGAAATAGCTCGCAAATGCCTCACAGCCAATGTCCAATTCTCTAATATTTTGCCTGCCCTGTGGCAGAGCTGTCAAAGACCAAATCGCTCTAAACAATTGGGCTGGGTGGGAGCTCGTGGATGCAATCGTAGCCGCATAGAACTCCCTCTTAGCGGCCTTGACTGCCATCTCATAGGATCTCATAAACATCCTATAAGATGTTCTTGTAGCCTCGTCGCGGGCACGACGCCATTGTCTCTCTAGCCGTCTCAGCTCTCGCTTCATAAGCCGCAGCTCCTGGGTAAACCAGGGTGCTAGCCTAGAACGAGGGCACAGAGGGCGCCGGGGAGCAATCTCGTCGATGGCTGTCGAGAGTCAGCTATGCCAGTCGTCCACAAGCTCATCCAACGAGCTGCCAGGGGGCCTCGGATTGCGCAGAGCCATCTGAAGCTGTACTGGGTCTATTTGGCTCTGTGGGCGAGCTAAAATCTGCTTGTCAACTAAACAGGGTCAGGGTGGAACATTCAGACAGGCCTTCAGGGCATAGTGGTGCAACCATGGTACTGCCAAAGCAGTAATCTGGTCCACTGTCATCCCAGCCACGAAGATCAGATCGAGCATGTGCCCAGCTCGGTGCGTGGGGGTCATTACAAATTGGGAGAGTCCTAGCACTGCCATGGATCCTCTGCCTGACTGGAGGCCATGTCATCAGCATGGACATTGAAATCACCAAAGACCAGCAGCCTAGGATGTTCCAGCGCCCAGCCCGATACGGCCTCCATCAGAGATGGCAGGCTATTGGCCGGTGCGTTAGGCGGTCGGTACGCCAGCCAAATTGCCAAGCTCTCCTCAGCCTCCAACACCAGACCAACACACTCAATACCCATGATCACCAAAGGCGGGAACGCCCTGGAGGAGTAAGCCTCCTGAGTGAAAATTGCCACTTCTCCCCCCCACCCCCTAGTCCATGATTGGTGTAGGACCGAGCAACCAGGAGGGGGCAAGCTGGGAGAGAGCAACAGTCTCCCCATCCTGCACCCAGGTCTCAGTCACGCACGCCAGGTCTACCTTTTGCTCCAAAAGAAAGTCCTGAAGGACTGTGGTCTTATTATTTATGGACCTGGCGTTGCACAACACCAATGTCGGAGGGGGGGTTCTCAATCCTGGCCCCACTGCCAACAACCTTCAGGATGAGTCGCAGGCTGGAAGGGCGCCGAGCCATTCTATTTCTCCGCGTCCTTCCCTTATGAGTATGTCACACATGCAGGGCTGCTGTGGGTGTTTTTGGAGTTCTCAAACAGTCGTATCCAAATAATGAAGAAATCAAACAGGGTACAGTTGTATGCCAGCTGGACCTACAAGCTGATAAACCCTGACAAGATGTCTGAAAGAAAAGGAAATGAACCAGCAGTACAGGAGTATAATCGCCTGGAGTTTTCTACATAATTTATATAGCCCCTTTAGCAAAGAAGCATACACATATTTTTAAGGGCGGAAGACTGAGGGCCTACCAGCAAATGATGTTTTCCTTGCATCTTCCCCGAGTCTGGATGTCAAGACTACTCTCCTATATTTTGTCTTTAACTTGTTATTTCTCTCTCTCTGGGTATGTAACGCTGCCACCAGGAATTTAATTCCAATCCTATTAATTAACCTTTCCCATAGTATTGTGCCCAAGCTCTAAGGCTTCTTTGTTGGACTATGTGGTTCTGAAGATGAGACCATTGTATTGTAATAGCACATAACTCTAGGTTTTCATAAAACAAAACTTTATTTATACAAGAAGCATATTGGTTTCAATATGTTTTGTAACTTATCAGTGAATAAAACACTGTATATTAATAACTTCTGACTGAGGTACCACTCTCTTTCAGTTCGCAATCGCTCCACGCTCTCAGATCCTCCTTTCTCTTCACATTAACCAACACATCTGATCACCAGAATATGATGTGAGGAAGACATAATATATAGTTAGCCCCCAGGGATTCTCAAATACAACTCCAGTGCAAAATAGCAATTCTCATTGAATGCTTTAGGCTGTGGTCAGATGACAGGCTTGCTGCTGTCTGGCCATGCCTCTATTTTATCCATTGGTATTTGTTCCAAAGAGGTTTGTCCAAACATGCCACCCTTATCCCACCTCACCGAGCGCTCACTCCGTGGCTGACCATTCAGATTATTGCTGTGCAGTAACCACAGAGTGGGTGGTTGGGCGGCAACCTTTTTAAAATTCTCTTTCACACATGCATAGAAGCATTCATTTGAAGCACAACTCCATTTTGACAGCTGGCCCCTCTCAGCTTCCTTCACTTTGCTTTTCTTCCTTGGAATACATGGGGGAAAGTGCAAGCATCATTCAGATTTACATCAGAGTAGCCCCATTGATTTAAGTACATTTACTCCTGTGTCAATCATGGGCTGCTCTCAAACAGCAACTGTGAAGCAGAAATTTTTAAATTTGTTTCAAGTTTTACCAAGTCTCCCTGAATTAGGGATTCCAGCTCCTCCGGCTCCCTGACAATATGGGAGACTAACTAGAGACTATTTCCACGGCTTTCCAATGCCAAGAAACAGGAGAAAGTTGTTTTTTTTGGGGGGGGATTTGTTGCTCAGAAACAACTCCCCTGGGGGCTCCTGATCCTGACAGCATGTTTGGGTGCAGAAAGGCACAAGCAGTGATTCAAAACCCTAAGGCGAAGATCCACCTATGCGCACATCGTTAACTGAATTTTTAAAAAATGGTACGCAGACAGAAGTGTGCGATCTGACTTCCCAAATGGCTTGGTTTCTCAAGAGAGTTCAGACATCAGGAAATGCACAGTGAGACCAGTTCAATTTGTAAAAATCAGACTTTCACTGGTGTTGGGAAAGTCAGAGTGAGAATGGGGCACTGACTACTGGGGAAAGGGATACAGATGTCACTGTCTGAATGAGCATTTTTAATCCAAAGGGGAAAAGCAACAACATCTGATCAAACAGCTCATCTGATTGCAGCCTTAGAATTCAAACTATCCTTGGCCAAAACCACAGCCAGGGTGAAGCCAATGGGTGCATGGCTCCACCTGGAGCACTGGTGTACATCACCTAATTCATTTTCAAAAGATGGGCTTTTTAATCTGTGGTTTATCCATTTGATGAATGAGAATCTGGGTTTAAAACAGGAAACTGACCGGGTTTAGTGGCAGCTGATCTCCCCACATACACAAAAGCACAGTGTCTTTCCTAAAACTCTACTCATCTGATCTGCTCAGTTTTATTTTTTCAGGTCCCTTCCTTTAGGATGGATTTTTCTTCTTGTTCTTTTTGCGTGTCCACATGTGTATATGTGTGTATGCCTGGAAGTCATGGCTGACTTCTGGTGACCCCCTATTGGGACTCGGACATTTCAGAGAGGTGGCTTATTATTGTCTGCCTCTGCATCCCAGCCCTGGTATTTCTTGGAGGTCTCCCTTCTAAGTACTTGCCAAAGCTGGCCCTGCTTAGCTTCTGAGATCTGATGAGATCAGGCTTGCCTGGGCTATCCAGCTCAGGGCAGGATGGATTCTTCAATGTCCCTATCATCTTTAACATGCTGAAGTGAGTCTGAAAAATAATTTCCTAATAGCTAGCATGTCTAAACATAGCAGGGTATGTAAAGTAAGTGTTCTGCATATATTGATTCCGACAATTTGCAGGCAGTATGGTTAGTATGATGTAGTGGTCACAGTATCAGATTAGGATCTGTGTTCACATTCCCTCTCAGCCATGAAACTCATTGCGTATTCTTGAGCCAATTACTCTCTCAGCCTAAATTATCTCACAGGTATGGGAGGATGAAATGGAGGTGAGGAGATGCCTTGAGCTCCCTGGAAGAAGGCTGGGATAAAAAAAATGTATAAATAGGCACTAGTAGGCATTTAGAAGCTTGAATTGGTGATTTATAGACATTTTGGTTGATTATGAGGTAAATAACTCTTTTCCCATTCATTTCATAGAACTCCCGTCTGGAAATATAGCAGCATCACTTAGCAGGGAAAGCTGGCTAAGGACCTGCATGGCCATCAATTATGGGTGGGGGAAAAAAGCTTCTAGGGATTGGTCAGCTGGATGGTTCAGAATTTAATTCTGGCAGCAAAGTACTGACCTAGCCTCCTGGGAAACCATAATTTGAGTAGAGGTGTTTGAGTTCCTGCTAGTTTGGCTTCTGTCCCACTCACCTGTTGCAAGCAGGGGGCCAATAGTTCAGTGGGCAGTTCGGGTTACTTGCAAGCAGCTTGAGACCACCATATATAGTGTACATTAGCTCCCCATCTGTTGGCACTACCAGTTAAAAGATGAAAAATAGTCATTTATAATCTGTGTAATGTATGGTGTTTGTCTGGCAGTGCTGCCCTGACCAGAGTTACATCACTAAGTCCACAATGGCCTTAGAAAGGTATAACTCTGCTTAGGATGGCACCTGTGCACATCAGCATTAATGGTTGCCACACTGTCTGGTTCTATAGCAGTTTACGTGTTTATGTTGTTGCACAGAACCATGAGAGTCTGGGGTGATAGTGTCATGCGTTAACATGCACAAAGCTGCTTTATAATGTGTCAGACCATTGGTCCATCAAAGTCAGTATTGTCTAGTCAGATGGGCAGAGGCTCTCCAGAGTCTTATTCAGAGGTATTTCATTATCACTAATTGCCTGATTCTTTTAACTGGAGATGCTAGGAATAGAACTGGGACCTTCTGCATGCCAAGCAGATGCTCTTCCACTGAAACAAGGCTCTCCCCAGATCATTACCTGACCCAACCGTGACCATCAGGGAAAATCAGTTTCACCCAGCAGGTGCCATGGTACGATCATCTGCCAAAGGTCTCAGCATGCTTACTTTTGAGGGGTGAAAATTCTCTATGCACTTGATCAGATCCCACCCTGATTCTGTATCGTTCATTGAGGGGAGGGACCAACGAATATTAATCTTAGCTGATAGTTCCCAGTGGACTGCTGGTAGACATATTCTGTTGTTGTTCAGTCGCACAGTCGGATCCAACTCTTTGTGACCCCATGGACTTCATCACTCCAGGCATATCGTAGACATATTGTAGACATATTCTACAATTTTACAAAACCCACTGTGTCTGTATAATTTATGCGAATTTTACTAATAATCTTCTTAAATAAATAATATAATAAACCTTAACTCTAACTATTTTTATATTTTTAAATTCTTACTTATGATAAATAAATTTGAGTTACGAATGTATGCAATGTAAGAAAATACACCACTCTACAGGAGAATATCCGCTAACAAAAATTCCTCAAAGGATTTGAAGTGAAAGTCTAAGCAAAAAACCCCACTTCATGGAAAGTGGCAGTGAAACAAAAGAGCCGCTCTGCCATACATATGTCAGCAGATAAATAACAAAGTGACTTGTGACTAATATGAACTCCAGAAAAAGTCACTTCACTTGTAATCTGCCACAATTTGAGAACAAGTAGTAGCGCTCAGTGTTTCAACAGACGAATGTGTGTCCTAGGTTATGTTGACATTTCTGGTCTTCATCAGAGTCAATAATTTAGAGCTTCAGATCCAGAGCTAGTTGACAATAAAAAATCAACAGATGTACATAGCAATTGAAAATATTATACAATTAAAGATATATCATACATTGCGTGAAAACAACCATATAAACTTTCATAAACTATATACAAAATTCACACCACTTCCTGTTATCAAGGAGCATAACGCTTCAAACTCGAAAGGGTTGGTAGTAGCTCTCGATGAACTTCATTAATTACCCAATATTAATAGTCTCTCTCTGCTAAAACACTTGCAGCTGTACTTGATGTACTTAATGATACTGATCCTTACTAACTTAGCTACAAACTAATGACTAGAGAAAACATCCCCATAGTTATGCTGCTGCTTACTTCATTTAGAGATAACAAAACAACAACAACATGTCTTCTGCTCAGTGACCCTGATCTAGATAGTGTATTAGCATTGGCACTTCTAGAACTTTATTTTTTATTCTAGACCTATGTTCTAGAATACGAGTCACTCTTCACTGCTTGCATAGTGCTTCCTACACACAGGAGGTCACATGGACAGATTACAACATCAATTACACACTTTGTCTTGCAGTTCAAAAAGTGTCGGAGTGTAAAAGAGCACAAAAGCCTCATGGGTGTACGCACCTGGTTTCCACTGCTACTGTATATGACAGATAATGACCTTCTTCCTTCTAACTCCAGCTATATTACCTGGCTTCATTGCTAACTTTAGATTCTGAGTCATTGTTGATTGAATAACAAATTTTGGTCTCCTCTTACTCATTCATAAATAAATTTGCTATGGAGGGTGCCACAGGACTACCTATCACTACCCCTTTCAATCAATTGCATATCAAATTGATTTTCAAAATGGAATTTTTTTTTCTAGAATGATATCCAATAATCCAATAATTCAATAAGAAAAAATGTTGGAGACTTCAAGGAAGTTCTTCCATTAAGATTTTTTTCCAGCAGTGTTGCTGGCATCGTCATGGGGTATATTTGTATATAAAGAGATGACATCCATTGATACTAATACTGCCCCCATGAGAATACTAAGATTCTCAATTAAGTTAATAAAATCTCTAGAACCCTTGATTGTATGACTTAGATTCCAAGACAAATGTTTTTTAAATAGTAGTCAACATCTAGTGCAATTGGTTCTAAAATAGAATTTGATCCAGAAACAATTGGACATCCAGGTGGGAGAAATCTTTCTTTCTGTATTTTCAGGTGGGTATAAAATATAAGAACTAAGAATTATACAAAAATTTCAAAGTTGATTCATTAATGAACCCTGTACTAAAGGCATCCTCTGCTGTGATCCTATTAAGATGGGCAATGTACATGGTGGGGTCATTATCAATAGGTAAATAACAATGCCCTGGCCTGGATAAGCAGGCAAGCCCAATCTCATCAGATCTTGGAAGCAAAGCAGGGCCATCCCCGGCAAGTATTTAGATGGGAGACCTCCAGAGAATACCAGGGTCAGGGGACAGAAGCAGGCTGTCAAGCCACTTCTCTGAATATCCTCCATGCCCCAGTAGGAGTTGCTAGAGGTTGCCATGACTTCCAGGCATGGGGTACGAGCGCGCGCGCACACACACACACACATGCAAAGCTACTAAAAAAAAGAGAGAGGGAAAAAATAGGTAAATAACAAGAATAATCTCTGAGCTGCCAAAATACTTCCTGGAAATAATCAGTATGATCTAATATAACTCTTGCCCCTCCCTTATCAGCCTCTTTGATAACAATTGTATCATCCTCTGACAAGGTTCTAAGGGCCTTAAACTCCTCCCTGGTATGATGATGTCCATAATATCTATGAGAATTTTCCAACTTTTCAATATCCCGAAGAACAACCCTCTCAAATGTTTGTATAGAGTAGTCAGTCACCAAAGGGATAAAATTTGATCTGGGTCGAGATTTATTCCTATCAATGTCATTTGTGTTCCCAGTTTTCAAAAATTTTAACAGCCTTATTAACTGAAATATGTTTACCTGAGTTTGAAATGGACTGCATCATTCATCAAGGGGAGGGACCAGTGAATATTAATCTTAGGTGATAGTTCCCAGTGGACTGCTGGTAGACATATTCTAAGCAAGATTCTCCACCAAAACTGAGCTGACAGCTGGCATCACACACAAACACACATAATAAACTAACCCATGTACCTCAATAGCTCACAAATATTTCCCTTGTCCTGTAACTCAGTTTTTTTAAAAGTGTTGAAAATAAGGCATACAATTTCCACTTGAGTGAGTTAAAACATTCAGCTGTAACTCCAGGCCTCAGTTTGAATAAAAATGGCAGGAGAGTACCTTCTGATTGATTAAGGAGCTAAATTAATACATGCCATTCCCTTTAGTTTAACTAGTTAATTAGTTTTCAGATGGCTATACTGAGCTTTGGAACAGTTAATCCATTATTTAGTGTAATGGAGCCATTTATAAAAATTAGCCCTGCAAGCTTGAAGGTAGTTAAACCAGCAGCTTTGTTTGATTCATGGGGGGGAGCTCAGAGAGTCAGTTTTGTGTAGTAGTTAGGAGTGGCAGATTCTAATCTGGAGAACTGGGTTTAATTCCCCACTCCTCCACATGCAGCCAGCTGGGTGACCTTGGGTCAGTCACAGTTCTCTCATAGCTGTTCTCTCAAGAGCAGTTCTCTCAGAGCTCTCTCAGCCCCACCTACCTCACAGGGTGTCTGTTGTGGGGAGAGGAAGGGAAAGAAATTGTAAGCCACTGTGAGACTCCCAGTGAAGGAAGGGGTATAAATTTGAGGTATAAATCCAACTCCTCCTTCTTCTGAGGGCATTTTAACATTTGATGCTGTTTTGGAATTTGATGCTGTAATAAGTGAATTTTAAAACAATTAAGGCAGCTTGGTAATAGTAAGCCACTTTGAATTTCAGAGAAGATAGGATATACATTTTCAGATTATGATGTCCCATCCTGTCAGAGCAGGGAAGCTTCTATTTAATTGTGAGTCATCTTAACCTTGGCACTATCTGAAAAAAGGTCTCTATTGTGGTAACAAGTAAACATGTTTGAACCAATTTAATGAACCAACCTTTAAAAACAACAACAGTTTGAACCAATTTAATGAACCAACCTTTTTTAAAAAAACAGAGAATCCATTGGATATGACGTCCTATGCACTGTTGTTTGTGAGTAACCTTAATCATATTCAATTGGGCTTATTTCTGAATTTATTAAAAACAGAATTGGTTGAGAACCCTAATTTTAAAAAGGGGCTGTAATTTCCATTTTGTACAATATCCATGTGTCCTGTCTCATTAGGTAGTAACCATATAAATCAGTCAAATAATAAGATAATCAACAGAGCAAAAGAACAAAATGTATACACTGATACAACAGGCTTAATCCACCCATCATTTCTCTCATTAGAAGCCCCCCCCAGGCCTCAGCAGGGAAAAATGACAAGTACCCTCATTGTATTAGTCTTCTTCCTTTCCCATTGGGGCTTAAAGCAGCCCTGGATAGAAGGGCATTTCCTTATGCCCTGAATGGCTGATTGCCCTGGAGGAAGGGATGTGATCCAGTCCTATGTTAGTTATTTTTTGTGCAAGTCTGTAGTGTTCCCTCTTCAAGATCACTCACAAATTCACAGAGCCATGCATGTCCCTGACCGGGAAAATCTGTTGCACATTTAAAGCAAGCTGAGCCAAGAGAAAGAGAAGCTTCATTAGGGCTTGGATGAAAATCGTATATTCAAAGCTCTTGCATATTCTTGAAGGGGAATCTTTTATTTTGAAACTCAGTAAAGCAATAAAGGAGGAATAAGAAAACAAAAGAAGATAAATTCTCCACAGCAGCCCTTAGAGCACCTCCTCCCCAACCCCCCCCCCCAGCAAAAAAAAGGATTGGATCAAGAGCGAATTTTCCAGGGGCAGAATGGAACTTTCCTGCCTTCCTTCTCGTACTGCAGCCCACTGAACTCCATAAGATGTCACTCCTGGGGGGGGGGGGGGGGGGGATGCAGCTGGATGGGGGAAATTGTTGGAAATTGCCAGTTTAGTCTGGATTCATCCAAAATTAATATTCCGATTAATTAAGAGCTTAAATTTTATTTTAAAGTTATAACATAGCAAAGACATTGGTGGACTCTGAGCCCCCAGCAAAACGGAAAAGGGTGAGGTCTGAGAAAACATTTTGAGCTTGAAACAAACAATCGTAAAGTATTTCCCACAACATTTATTTATTTAGGAAATTTGTCTGCCACCTCCCCAGATTGGCCTGCGGTGGCTCACAACCAAAACAGTAAAACAGAACAAAGCAAATGACAACCAAATCATATCAAGAAGAACAAATAAACATGAATAAAAATGTGTCAATAAAGCCAGCCACTAAAGACAAGCTGGGGCATAAAGGCACATAAAAGGATCTGACTATGAGACAGCTACATGAGATGGAACCCCTTAGTTAAAAGCCTGGGTTAAAAAATGTGCTTTAATCTGGGGCCTAAAGGACAGTAAAGGAGCTGCGGTGGCTCAGGTGGTTAAGACGCTGAACTGCAGACTGTGGAAGGTCAGTAGTTCAGCAGTTCGAGACCCGGGTGCCGCATGATGGAGTGAGCTCCCATCTCTAGTTCCAGCTCCTGCCAACCTAGCAGTTCGAAAGCAAGAAATTGCAAGTAGATAAATAGGGACCACTTCGGTGGGAAGGTAACAGCGTTCCGTGCACCTTGGCGTCTAGTCATGCCGGCCACATGACTATGGAAATGTCTTCAGACAGTGCTGGCTCTTCGGCTTTGAAATGGAGATGAGCACCACAACCCTAGAGTCGGATTCGACTGGCTTTCGAGCAAGGGAACCTTTACCTTTTAAAGGACAGTAAAGGGAGGCACGAGTAAAGCCTCAAGGCAGAGGGATTCCAAAGGTAAGGTGCTACCACCCCAAAAGCCATATCTCTGATTGGTGTCTACCTTACCTGTGTATGCAGGGGCACAGAGGACAGGGTTTGAGAAGAAGATCTCAGCTGGCAGGCTGACCAGTGTGGATGGAGGCGGTCCTTTACATTGGGAAAGGGCTCTTCATAATTTGGGGGGGGGTGTCAGCAACTAGCAGCTCCTGTCCCCCTCCCCCTGAGTGGGGCCCACAGGCTCTGCATGTGTAAAGTACCATCAAGTCACAGACAATTCATAGCAACCCCACAGGGTTTTCAAGGCAAGGGACATTCAGAGGTGGTTTGCCATTGCTTGCCTCTGCGTAGTGACCCTGGGATCTCTTGGTGGTCTCCCATCCAAATATCAACCAGGAACCAGCCCTGCTTAGCTTCCGAGATCTGATGAGATTGGGCTAGCCAGGGCCATCCAGGCCAGGGTGCTTACAAAAGAGATGTCGTGAAGTGTTCGGAAAGAGTTAACTAACTGGACACTTGTGGCATGCATATTCTAGCATCAGCCATTCTTTTCTTTTAAGTGCTGAGTTGCGCTGTTTGGAGGCTGCCTGCTGGTTGTCTGAATAGACAGAACTCCTGTTAAAATAACCATCTTGGTGTGGGTATCTGTGGTTTGGGAAGGAACACGGGAGAACCAAGCTGAGCTACATCTGTGGCAGTCATATTTGCCAGAAGTTGGGGAGGGGGATCTTTGTGCCTCAGCCTGACACCCTCCATACCCTTGCAGCTTGCCACCAAACTAGCTTCTGACCCAGAGCCTTGGAATAATAACCTTAAGTATTCATAGAACAGCTGGGAGTGTTTAAAATTCTTCATGTAGTCTGTATTTCAGCTGCCTTTACAACAAGATTGTAAGATAGACCAATGTTATCTCTGTATGGTAGGCTGTGAGGGTGTGTTTTGCCTTGAAGGTTCTCAGATGCTTGTCCTGAGACTGCTGTGCTTCTAGGACTTATAATGGCTAAGGGGTTGCAGTACATAAGAACACAAGTGAACAAAACTACTGCAAAATGTATATAAAAGGTAAAGGTAAAGGTTCCCTTGTTCGAAAGTGAGTCGAATCCGACTCTAGAGTTGCGGTGCTCATCTCCGTTTCAAAGCCAAAGAGCCAGCGCTGTCCGAAGACATTTGTGTGGTCATGTGGCCGGCATGACTAAACACCAAGGTGCACAGAACGCTGTTACCTTCCCACTGAAGTGGTACCTATTTATCTACTTGCAATTTCTTGCTTTCGAACTGCTAGGTTGGCAGGAGCTGGAACTAGAGACGGGAGCTCACTCCGTCTTGCGGCACCCGGGTCTCGAACTGCTGAACTACTGACCTTCCACAGCCTGCAGTTCAGCGTCTTAACCACTTGAGCCACTGCAGTGTATATATATCTATTCAAAATTCTTGTAAGCATCAATATACAAAAATACAAAATAACCACTTTATCAAGTTTTCATGTTGCTGCAGGTGATGGATGAAATTCTCCAGAGTGTCCTTCGTTTCATGAGAACTTCTTCTTACATCAACATGCGTTTGGTTGTCTTCATCAGTTCATAGACATTCCATACAGGACTCAACAAAATTCACAGAAGGAAACAGTGTTCATTCTCCCACTCTTCAGAGCATGATACTACCAACGGGCTTACAAGAATTTTGAATAGATATATATACACTTTGCAGTATTTTTGTCCACTTGCGTTCTTATGTACTGCAACCCCTTAGCCATTATAAGTCCTAGAAGCACAGCAGTCTCAGGACAAGCATCTGAGAACCTTCAAGGCAAAACACACCCTCACAGCCTACCATACAGCTGGCTGGGTGAGCTTGGGCCAGGCATACCCTCTCTGCCTAAAATACCCGGCAGGGTTGTTGTGAGGAAAAAATGGAGGAGAGGCCGCTTTGGGTCCCGGTTGGAGAGAAAAAATGGATTATAAATGAAAGACGTAAGTAAATAAATGATTGAGGTGGATAGGCCCTTGTAAACTTGGGGGGAGTTCCTGGAGGGTCGCTGCCCTGTCAGGATCAAGCCAAGCACCAGTGATGCTGGCAGCCCTGCAAGGCCTGCTGGGCGTAGACCTGGCCAGTGGAAAGTGGGGGGGGGGGGGGGGAGGTGATGGGCAAGCCTGTACCCATCCTTGTCATTTCTGCTGTCCAGGTCCGACTAAGTGGCCCCTGCAGTGCTGCTATTTCCTCAGCAGCCATTTGGCTTAGCTTGCTCCTGGACCCTTTTTAGGTCCCAGTTTGTCCTTGACCATAACCTGATAGAACAATTCTGGTGGGGCAAAGGTAGGGTTGCCAGCCCCCAGTTCCCAGTCGGGGTTCCCCCAGGCCCGTAGCCAGGATTCTTTTAAATTTGGGGGGCCTTTAAATAAGTCAGGGGGCACCCCACACACACCCCTGCACACACACCAAGGGAGTGCCTGGGCTGGATGGGAAGTTGGGGGGCCTTGGTGGTAAGTCAGGGGGGCGGGCCCTGAGGTGCCCCACTGTAGCTATGGGCCTGGGTTCCCCTGCTTTTGGGGGCTCCAAAAACTCCACCCCCAAACAGGGACGTCATCATGTGATATCCCCGGCACAATGATGTCACCTAAAACTGATGTCATCGTATCAGCTATGCCGCATGGCATGAAGCCAAAAAACCATAGAGTTTTTGCCCCAAAACCCAGTGTTGCATGTGACACTGCCGATGCAATTATGTCACTTCAAGGTGATGTCATCACACCAGGGACATTGCGTGTGGCATCCCACCCACCCCCAGAACACCCCCAACCCCCCCCCCTGCGACCATGAGGGGACCTGGCAAGCCCAGGGCTTAGAAAGGAGAGGTCTTGCGGAGAGTAACAAATTACACAATCAGGGGTCGTTTCGTAGAAAAAGAGCTAGGGGAACTCATTAGCATAACTCATTAGCATATGCCACACCCCCTGACATCACCGGAATTGTGTCATAAGGCCACACCCCCTGACATCACCGGAAGTGTGTCATAAGGCAACACACCCTGCCCGCAACGGTCCCGGTCGCTGCCACCGGCCTTGCAGCTCCACTGCCGAGCCCCATGAGGGGTGAGCCTGCGCAGAGCCCCCAAGCTGGGCATACCGCGTAGTGGCTCAAACCCCAAAGCCCCATAAGGGAATCCCCAAATCGAGGAGGTGGGCACGCAGGCAACCCAGATGTGCAACACCACCAAGCTGTGACAAATCCTACGTACACAAACATCAAAAATAGGGGAGGGAGGATGGGAATCTGGACCCATCAAGCAATGCAATTGAAATAGAGCTGAGCGGGCACTATGTAATCCCAATGTAGAGCCCATCAATAACCTTCCCCTGCCAAACAGAGCCAGCCCTGAGATGACGTGGCCCAGCCAGTGTGGTGGCCTGAGGCTCCCACTCTTCCTGGCCATTCAGCTAAGGGTGGGAAAAGCTGCCTCCAGACTGTTCCAAAGCCTGTGGCTGCAATCTGGCCATTTTAGGTGAGTCTCGACCATGTAAAGCAAAGAAGAGAGACTGAAAGCCAAATAGAAAGATTCAGATCCAGAAATTGGCTGAATCACTTGCTGCTTTTAGTACCATAGCAATTAGGAACCTCTTTCTCCCTTTCCATCAGAACAATGAGGACTAGATACATTATTCAGATTACTGCTCATAGGCTACTTGTGTAACAAGTTGTACTCCATGGTTTAACTGCAGTCATGTAGAGACTCTTATGGACCCCTGTCAATCGGTGGCTATTTCTGTGAGTCAGCCGAGGACTGACAGTTGTTTTACTTCTGGTTTTCCAATTGTTTACAGTCCATTGATTTTATTGTACAATACTGTTTAGGATCTAGCTTCTTTTTCTGTAGCTAGGCCCGTGTGGAAATAATTTGTTGCCCAACCGAGAATGTTGAAGGGTGCAAATCTTTGCAATATGTCAAAAATCCATAGTCTTCATCTGAGGCAGGGGTCACAATTAGTAAGATGCAAGAATGTGGCAAAAGATGAAATGTGAAATACATTGCTTGATTGCAGGGAGATGTCTGCTCTCTGTTACTTTTTTATCATGGGAAAATGCCGGCTTTAAAATTTGTAAATTCCCCCAGAATATGCCAGGGAGAAGAAGTGTCAGTGTTCTCCAAGGATGCTCCAGGACTTCCTACCCTGTGCTCAGTCTTCTGTGAACTTTACTGGCTCAGCTTTCTCCCAAGTGCCTTTTTTTTCCTCCTCAGTAACTATGGAAGTGGCAGCATCAGATCTTGGGAGGAGAGGTGGTTTATGATTCATGGCTTAAAAAGAAAATAAAGCCAGAGATTTCCAAATGAGAGAGAATCACCGGGTTAGAAGAGTGGGGAGAGAACTGTGAGTGTGTACAGGAGTGCATTATGTATGCTCAATCAGCTTTGGCCTCATGCATTTCCCTGTACATATATGCCAAAAAATCCTGCATTTTGTATCCAGAAAACCTGTATTCTGCAATCAGAGCAAACAATGCACATTAAGTGTGCCTAAACTTTCTGCATTTTGCACAGATTAATTCTGCGGGGGGGGGAATTTGTAAATAACAGCAAATGGATTTGTGCCTTTCCCGTGCACATGTCATTGTTTATAGTAATGGCCAGTGTGGGGAAACCATGAATTGGCTAGAGATATGAGCGTTCCTGGGGAATGACAAAGTGTAGTCTGAAATTATGACTCCTCTGGCCTTCATCAAACATCAGAGGAGTGGAACAATTGCTAGAGGAGCACAGGAGATTGCAGAAAAACGGAATGAATTTTTTGTATCAGGCTTCACTGTGGGAGGGCATCTGAAGAAACTGAGTCAACTAAAAGTGCAAAAAGAGGATACTCTAGGTCTAATCAATAAAAAATTAACCAGTTGTGATGGGCATGCACCTGCTAGTTCTCAAAGAACTTAAATGTGAATTTGCTGATCTAGCAAAATATACAAGTTGTTAATACAAGCAACATCTTTACTGGAAGACTGGAAAGCAGCCAACATATCACTGGTGGAGCCAGCAAACATGAGGTCAGCTAGTTTTGATTCTGGGGAAGTTCATCAAACGAGTTAGTGGTGATTTTAAAAATTACAAAGCATCTAGAAGAGCAAGACTTGCTGCAGGAGAATTAGCATGGCTTCTGCTAGGGGAAGGCTTGCATCACCAACTTTGAGTTCTGAAAATGTTCATAAGTTCATAGATAGAAGTGATCTGGCAGATGTTCTATGCCTGGACTTCCTAAAAGCTTTTAATGGGCAGCTCCATGAAAAATGTCAACTCAGTGTTCAGTGTTGCAAAAACAAATTCAGTGTTAGGGAATTGTCAAGAATAGGAAGGTGACTGAAAAAAAAAGGCCAGATTAAAATGCCTGAATATAAATTTCTGCTGGTGTGACATACTGTGAACAGTTTTGGCTGTCCCATCCTGAAAAGAATATTATAGAACTAGAAAAGATGTGAGGAAAGACAATCAAAGTGATCAAAGGACTGGGGACCCCTTCTTTTACGGGGAAAGGCAAAATAGTTTGACTTTGTAGTTTTTTTGCAATATAGAAGAAAAGAACTATGATTTACAACATAGTGCACAGAGAAAGTGAGTAGAGTGAACTTTTCCATCCTATCCCATAACATTTCAGTATATTTAACAAAATGATGGGCAGTAAATTCAATTCAGACTAATGTACTTCTTCACATAATGTGTAATTAACCTTTGACGCTCACTGCCATGGGTTATGTGATGGCTACTAGTTGACACAGTTTTTAAAGGTATTAGACAATTTAATGAAAGAGAAGTCCATCAGTGGCTGTTAACCATGATGGCTCAATGGAACCTCCATGTTTAGTGGCAATATACCTCTGAATACCACTTGCTGGGAAGGAATAGTGGGGAATGGCTGCCATGCCCTACTGAAGGGCTTCCTGGAATAATTTGACTGGTCTCTGTGGGAAGCAAGATCCCAGGCTAGATGGATCCTGGGTTTGTTCCAGTAGGTCTGTTCCTGAATTCTCCTTAAACATGCCCCTGCCAAGAAGAGTTCTAGCTTAGTTTTGCCCTCTGTCCTTATAATTTTCTATGCAATGGGATTTTTTTTTTAACTTGAGAGCACATTCAAATATGTAACCCTGCCAGTGAACCAAGGTGGTACAGTGCCTATAGGGTTATATTTTGGGCTTCTTCTGGTTACATAGATTGTCTCTGGTGTCAAAGAACCCTGGTTCACATGGCAAGGTAAAGGTAAAGGTAAAGGTTCCCTTGCTCGAAAGCCAGTCGAGTCCGACTCTAGGGTTGCGGTGCTCATCTCCGTTTCAAAGCCGAAGAGCCAGCGCTGTCCGAAGACGTTTCCGTGGTCATGTGGCCGGCATGACTAAACACCAAGGTGCACGGAACGCTGTTACCTTCCCACCGAAGTGGTCCCTATTTTTCTACTCGCAATTTCTTGCTTTCGAACTGCTAGGTTGGCAGGAGTCACATGGCAAACAAAGACAGAAAAACCTCACTAAAACATTCCTAGGTAGTAACTGTCTTTCCCTTAATTGCACAGCCTCGGTGCATTCTGTGGTCCCACTGTTTTTTAAGGCAGTTCCTGAAACTGAAAAAATGTGGTGTTATACAACATTTGTATTATGTTAAACATAAGTAGGGCTTTTGCAAAAGAATTAAAAACCCTGTTGATTCATGTGATTATAATTAAAGCATGCAGACAGCTCCTAATGAGAAGAAAAATCACAACTGATTGCTCTTTAATTCCATTTCTTAATGTCCCTATCTAGATTTTTCTATGGCTGGGGGGTTTAAAAATATGCTCAATTCTGAGATAAACTCTCCTCCAAAGGAGGGGACATCCCGCCCCTTTTCAAAAGAAACATTTACTGCCTCAGATAACCCTTAAGCACACTGCTGTCAAAACAATTAGTGTTATTTTTCTATTATCCCGCTATTTGAGAATAAATAGGCATTTCATGAATATGTTAATTGCCTAGTAAGTGAAGAAGATAAGTATGATGTCGTGTTCCACAAACAATGATAAATCATCCATTTTCTTACCAAAAAATATGTATTCTAAATCTGGAATACTTTTGAAGGTAACTACATTTCTGCCACTGCAAATAAGGAGTTCAGGATAAAACATTATCTTCATAAGGTTATAATGTTGATTGTGTCTCTTTTTTTAGTGCAAAAATTCATGCCTGACTTAGAATCTCAATTGTTAGAGTATTTTCATGCCATGTTTAAAACAAAGGATGGAAAAAGTGACATCCTAAGGTTTATCTTTTTTTTTTTTTACAGCTTTCAGAATCCCCATCTGTTTTTCAGCACTTTTCTTTATCTTTATGTTGTTTCGGCTGTACTTTAAAAAGTGGGAATGGGTGGTTTAAGGTAACAGTAGATTGTTAAATTTATTAAAAAATGCTTTTTTAATAATTAAATCATTTGGACTTACTTTTAAAATGGACCCCAAATCATTACTTAGGACTCGACCTATTATCTATAAAAACATTTCTAAAGGAAAAAAAAGAGATCTCCGTTGGAGAGATAGAAAAAAACAAGGGGGATTTTTTTAAAAGGAGATATGTATTTTTTAATGCAGTATTGTTGGGGTGGACTGTTGAATGCATAAAAGTACGTTTTGGGGTAGGTTTTTTTTTTTTTTTTGCAAAAGTTGAATGCAGCATTCAATTGCTAGATAATTAAAATGTAAATTTAAGTATCTATGCTTTGCTTTTGTGCATTTTTTCCAGTCCCCCCCAATACTTTTAAGTTTAGTTGTCTTTTCAAACATGTGGTCAGCTGTTGTATTCACATATGGTCAAATGATCAAAGTCTGAAGTCTTCTCTAATTGTCCCCTGCTGCTCGTCTCCTCTCTCCATGATCAAGGCCTCAGCAGGTGATAAGAAAGCATGAGAACAGCTTCCAAGGAGAATGAGCTACAGAGAGGCCCAAGCCGAAAGCAATAAAGACTTCCAGTACATCAACCTGACAGTAAAGCGCCATGCAAAAAGTGAAGTCTGGCTAGTTCATCGTTGTCGGGGGCTCCCCCCCCTTCTTTTCCCCCTGACCTCATCAATCTGCATATAGTTTTTGAAAGACACAATGCAAACCCTTTTCGGCCTGGCGTATTCCCATCTCCCATAAAAACACCCTCTCCCCTCCCCCACAAAAAAAACCCAGGACAAAATCGACACAACGCAAGAGTTGGCGCAAGTAGCCTGTTTGTTTACTTGACTGGAGGAGGAAGCTGCTAAAGTCTCACAGTTTAAAGGAGTTCACATGTTTGTAGAAATCCTGACAGGTCTTTTCACTGGGCCTTGTCATTGTTTGCCTAGCCGGCCACTTTGCCAGATGGTTTCTTTATTGTCACCCGTGTTTACACCTCCCGATTGGATCAGGCCAAGACCAAATGGTGTGAAGGGCTTTAAGACTTAGAGGATTTAGGAAAAGTAAATCCACACTCCTAGGCCTTTCAAGGAGGGCCCCTGACGCTCCTTCCTAGATGTACCCCAGTCAGCCAGAGAATGGAGTGAAGCTCAGAAGTGTTTCAACACATTCCCTCAACCCTGTTCCTCTTTTCCACCATTAGAAATGGACCGCTGGCATGCAATAAAGAGAGAGAAGATGGTTTCAAAAGACATAGGGAGGTGAGGGGAGGGAGAGAAAATCTGAAAACGTCTTTCCTCTGCAGTAGGGGCTGAACACTTTGTAAATGTGTTCATTACATTACTTGCATTAATTCCCAGATCTGAATGCCTCTTCTTGACATGTATTTTATCTTGAGGTTTAACTCCTGCTATTTGTTAAAAAATGGGCAGCCAATTCAGAAAGGGTCAGAAAGCCAGGCAAAATGTGACATGGTATTTCTTGGAATCTTGTGGCAGTGCTGGGCTTCATCCGTTTGGACAGGTTTTTGTACTTCTGCAGTGGCAGAGTTCTTCTGATTTACAGTGCCATTCTAAGCAGAGTCCCACTGCTCTAAGCCCATTGGTTTAAATGGGCCTAAAAGGACTCCGATTAGGACTACACTTTTAACGGGATCCAAATTAATGTTTTGCCAGTGGCTCGTTTGGGTTTTCATGATTACTGGAAGGACCAGAATCCTGTTATAATGGGGATCACTTCAGTTTGTTTTGTTAAATTGTCTTTCATTCCAAACTACCTGTTTCAAATGGTAATATTTAGTCCTTCCTTGTGTCTATCACAGGTATTGCCAATCAAGTTCAACTTTTTTTTTAAAGCAAGGGTCTATGGTAGCCTTTTAAATCCCATCGATGTAGTAACTTTTCCTCTGTGAAAATGGGACAGAGATCAGGCACCTCTCCCATCCTTCTTCTCAGGACCAGCTAATGTGAACTTATTTGTTCTGAGGGAAAAGAGAGGTCTCTGCTCATGAGGTGATTGCAGTAGGAAGCCTCAGCCATGCTGACTACAGTGTACAGGCAGAAGGATTCTGGTAGTTCTCTGAAGTTAAAATGATCTCCTTTCAGGATTAGAACTTAAATTTAGATACAGCTTAATGAAAGCTGATAAAAGGAGGGTGGGAGGAGGAATCACAGCTACAGCAAGAGATCAGAAGCACCACAGGATGAATTACCAATTTATATTAGTACTTTTCCAGCAAATCTTCAATTCAGTAGAAGCAAGGCCTAGCAGAGACCTAGATAAAATTGCCAGATAGTTTTAAGGGATGCTGCTCAATTTGGATCAGGTTGTTCCTGTTCTCAAAGTATCCCAGCCTCAACTATCATTGTGCACTTTCCTTATTTCAAGCCCTGCACACCCAAGGGAAGAGGTCAGATTGTGCCATGGTTGCTTTGCTATAGAGAGAGTTGGAAGGGGAATGTTGCAATACTATCTCCATGACAATATTGTTGACATGCCTTTGTAAATGGGCATTATCTTCTTCCACCATTTAAGACTCCGGTCAAAACAAAGTCAGTGGAAAATATGAAGCTGCTTTATAAAGATTCAGATCATTGGATCACTTGACCCTGTACTGTTTGATGTGACTAGTCAAGGCCCCTCCACAGTTTCAGGCAAAGAAAGATCTTTCCCAGACTTCAGATCCTTTTAACCGGAGAGACCAGGTATTGAACCTGGCTTCCAGTTGTGTTTTATGTTTCTTTTTCTTTAGTTATCTGGTGCATTTTTATCCCACCCTCTTTCTAAGGCGTTCAAGGTGGTGTATATATTTTCCCTGCCTACATTTTATCCTCACAATAACCCTGTTACGTAGGCTAGGCTAGGCTAACAGACAATATGATTGGCACACGATCATCCAGTGAGCTTCATGACAGAGTGGGCATCTGAACCTAGGTTTCCCCAGTCCTAGTCCAGTGTAGCACACTGACTTTTGCAGCCATGGAGAAGAAACTTGCATCACACACACACACACACACACACACACACACACACACACACACACACGAAAGCTGTGATTCTTTGCAAACTGGATTCCTTTCCTATCATCTGGAACTTGTTCACATCTTCTAAGATTTCAGGAGACACTGCCAGCTGCGCACTTATCTTTGCAGTCATGAGGACTAGAATTTTGATAGGTTTTATTACTTAAAACAAGGTCTGACATTCTCTGGATTGTTTGTCCACTCTTTCATTTGTCATTTCTCCCACAGAACTGTGACCCCCTGTGTAGGTGCCCTGGATATCTTCCGCAAACATGCCTGATTTTTCTTTGTAAAGCCCTCTATGCTAGTGGCCATTGCCAGCCACCACGTGTGACAGTGAGCTCCAAACTAATTTTCCCCTCAAAGTGGACGTGACTGTTCTCCCCTCCCCCCAGTTCAGTCTCTAAACTTAAAAGCAACATAATGGCAAAATACTGGCTTTTTCTCTGCAGACTGTCTTTCATTTGAAAAGGACTCTTGGCTGGCATGCCTGTTATCCCTGCTGAGATAAAGCATCTAAATGAAACACTTGCGAAAGTACACACTATGCAAATGAATTGCAAATAGGATCTGTTTCTCCACCAAATTCTGATGAAAAGTGATGGTCTGCGAGGTGGGGGTGGCCGAGGGTTTGAAGTTTCTGGATCGCAAAGTATTATTTTCAGAAGAGTGAAATGTGTTTTCTCTCTGACAAAAAAGGAAGTTGGTTATGATAATATAATCCTGGTTACCGTGGAATGCTGCAACTCTCAGAGGCAAAAAGATAAAAGACAGAGAAACAATGGAGGGGGCACGTTTTTTCTCGGGGGCGGTATTTTCCGTTGGAACATCATTTCAATTTATTTATTTATTTATTTATTTTAGCTTTGCAGCAAATAGATACCGAATGTGAAATGCAGAACGTAACCGAGGTTAAAAGTTTGCAAGACTGAAACACACACGTAGATCAGACACTTCCGTTTGCATGAGACCTGACTTATTGTGGACCAGAGATAGATTCTGTTTTTTAATTAGAGACCCAAACTTACTCATCTCAGTGGATTTTTTGTTTCACAAGTGTCTCTGATGAGAATAATAATGATCTGAAATCGGGAAATAAATGTACTTTATGCATGGTTGAGCACCTGCTTTGTAAGCAGGAGGGCCCAGGTTCAGTATCCTGGCATCCCTGGGACATTTCTCTTCTTGAGCCCTGCTGCAATTGATTGGGTGGCTAAGCAGAAAGTTCCAGGTTCAGTCTTGGCATCCCCAGTCAAAGTCTTGGTGCTTGGAAATACCTCGGAGAGCCTGGAGAGCTTCTGTCAGAGTAGACAATGCTGATCAGAGGGACTTTGGAGATGTGACTGCAGAAAATAACCTCATAAGTCCAGTAGGCTTCCCATTTTCCTCTTGGGGGCAGGAGAGTTCCTGCCCCCAGCTCCTGTTGTTTGCTGGCATTCCAGTGGCTTATGGGAGGGGAAAAGCACTTGCCATTGGGCAATGGCATTGTATTACTTCCAGGTTTTCCCTGGAAGTGATGTTATGCCTCTCTAGGAATACCAGAAATGCTATGATTTCCAGTGATTCTTAGAGAGGTATGCTGTCACTTCCAGGCTTTCCCAAGAAATGAAAATAAGTCTAACTGGAATTTGCTGTAGACACCTTGCAACTCCAGTTTTGACCCAATTTCATGGCTGCCAGTCTGTTCCTGGGTTCAATTCAAAGTGCTGGGATTAACCTTTAAATCTTTAAAGCCAGAGTAGGGCCAGGGTACCCGAAGGTCTGCCTGTTGAAACAGCAGCTCAGAGAATGAATTTCAGCAAACTGGCATGAACACAGATGAACATTTTCCACAGTAGGTTTTTGGGGAAAATATTTCAGGCCCCCTGACAGCAGTACTTTCGTTCTGGAAAACCAAAGCATATAGGCACTTGGCTGAGCCCTTAGAATAACAGGAATTAGGGGAGTGGGGAACATTTTCAGAGGGTTACTGGAGAGCATGATTCTTAACCCTTCCGATATCCATAGCTTTCCGCTCACAACTGTTCCCCACAGGTTAGTTTTCAGTCATTCCCCCCTCCTCAAGACAAACTCCAACAGCAAAAAATAACCCTGAAAACTGGGGGAAAGAG
>NW_015161512.1:24105-46455 GCF_001447785.1 Gekko japonicus
GAAAGAGTCAATGGCTGTGGTCACAGCCAATGTTCCCTCTAAGCTGTGGGGTCTTGTGAGCAAAAATTCTACTTGGTGAGCTACTGGCATTAAAGTTGTGAGCAAGCAATATGGCTACTGCATAAATTAGTTTGTCCTGGAGCCATCCTTCCTGAGCTAAGACAAAAAATGTGTGAGCCGGAGGCTGAAAATCTGTGAGCTAGCTCACACTAACTCATCTTAGAGGGAACACTGGTCACAGCCACTTCTGCATTGTCATTTCTGTCGCTCGTTTGTCCCTGTTGCTTCAGGGGTCCCCCCTCCCCCAATGTGTTTTGCTGTCTCTAGTAGTCCCAGAGTGAGCAAAACACATGTGGGAAAGGGGGGGGGACCCAAAGCAATAGGGACAAAAGAGTGACAAAAATGACAGTGCCAAAGTGGTAAATAATCCACTTTCAATCCACTTTCAATGCAGTTCACGCAGTAAAATCCAGTTGGAAAGTGCACTGAAAGTGGATTATTTAGTGTGTGCGATTGCAGCCAATGTGTACAAGGACCAGGGAGGCTCAGAATCAAACCTTGTCTTAGCTGTGGGGCTCCGTGGATGATTTTGAGCCACTCCTCTCTCACTGGGACCTACTGCACAGGGTTGTTTGGAGGATAAAATCTGCAGAGGGATATCATGGACACAATGGTGACCTCATTAGAAGAAGAGGTAAAAATCTAATAAAATAACTAAAGCACTGAAGTAGGAATTGTCCCTCAAAAATGCTCTCTGCACTCATTTTGAAGTTTCTTAGCAAAGTGCCATTGAGAAACCATCCTTTCAAAAATGACATGTAGTGTGGCCCTTTAAGACATGGAAATCCCTCTCAGGAACTAGGGATGCCAGCTTCCAGGTGGGACCTGAGGATCTCCTGGAATTACAGCTCATCTCCAGACTACAGAGATCATTTCTCCTGGAGAAAATGGCTTCTTTGGAGGGGGAGCTCTGTGGCATTGTAGCCCTCTCAGGTCCCTGTCCTCCCCAGGCCCCATCCCCAAATCTCCAGGAGTTTCCCAGCCTTGCGCTGCCAACCCTATCCCCCCAATCCCCCGTTAGTGGTCAAAGGAGACCTGGCAACCCTGTCAGGAACACACCCATACTGCTTAAAATGTCATTCAGGAAGTGGTCCTAAGAGTCAATAGAAAACACCATTTACCAACCTCCAGTTATCCAAATCTCCAGTCTGAATGTCATCCAAATACTTCATGTTTGTGTGATTCTCGACTTAGCTGAATTCTGATTCTTCACAGTTCCGAACAGACTGCCAGCCCTCCTTCCTCATCCTCATAAGCCTTTGGGATCAAATTACATTGCTCATAACAAAGAAATCAAGAAGTCCCTCCTTAGCACAGCACAGGGCACAGGTCGATGTGAATCAAGGTGCCTAATGACAATTCCACAAAAGGTAGTGTGCACAAAAAACACAGGGCACAACACCGAAACATGTTTCTTCAATTTAAATTTTTTTATACTTTAAAAAAAAAGCCAGAACAAAGGCTAGATAACTTAGCAGAGCATTAGGAACTTGGGACAGATAACTTGTAAGGAGGTTTACCTAAATGCATATCATACTTTTGTTATGCAACACAGAGGCGGGCGCCATGGCAACTGCTGGATCCCATACTGTTATGATACCTCGGAGAGGCGCGTTGTCTCGTAAAAGGAGCACTAACCTTGAGATTGGTATGGCAATTCATTGAACAGCGAACAGCAATTTTCTTTTTAAGAGCAGCTCTCTGTCTTGATGCTTTCCTCCTTACACATCAATCCACACTTTGGGGAAGCAGCTCAAAATTTTAATTAGTGTCAAAATACATTTTCTGATGCACACATCACAGTTAAGGACGGAAAGTCCACATTATCAAAGCTGGGCACATACAAACCTACTGAAATCACACTGGTGGAGGTGAGACACTGCATAAGATATTGCCCCAACTGATCTGAAATTAGACAAACATACATGATGTATCCTCTTCCATAGTGTCTTGCAGTGATGTAGCTAAGGCTTTTAGTCCCTGGGGCAAGGGATATTGAATATATGAAACTGCCTTACACTGAATTTATCAAGGTCAGAATTGTCTGTGCTGACGGACAGTGTTTCACCAACGTCTCAAGTCAAGGTCTTTCACATCACCCATTACCTGATCCTTTTAACTGGAGATGCTCAGGACTGACCCTCCCCCGAGACTGGCAGCCCCCCTCTCTCCCAGCAGTCTCTTCCAACCCTGGAAAAATTTATTCTCAAGGTCATGGGATACACAGGGACCAACAGCCAAGCAGATCAGGGTGCTGCAGTGAGGGAACATAAGAGGGCTAAATCACTTTACCTTCCTCTTTTGTCAGTAAAACTGGACTTACAGAAGA
Organism: Gekko japonicus; assembly: GCF_001447785.1. Classification (NCBI taxonomy): domain Eukaryota; kingdom Metazoa; phylum Chordata; class Lepidosauria; order Squamata; family Gekkonidae; genus Gekko; species Gekko japonicus. The sequence continues at coordinate 26,495 of NW_015161512.1, forward strand.
ATTGGTTTGCCAGCTGAGGGCAGCCCCCATGAGACTGGGGAGGGTGGGATGTCACTTCTGGTTGCATAACTGAAAGTAATGCAGCCATGTCACAGGATGCTCTAGGATTCACTCTAAACTTTTGGGTAAAACCATAGAGTTTGGGTAAATCCAAGAGTGTCCCATGGTGTGATGACATCACTTCTGCTTTCACAGCTGGAAATGGCATTGTAGCATCAACAGATGCTATTTTGCTCCCCACATTTTTCTCCCTTCCCTATGGAGCAATGGTGGGGGACAGAGCAGCTTCCTTCCTCTCATGGATGTTTGTCCTCCTGGATTCCGTGACCACATTAGTCAACTTTCCCAGGGTCGGAAGGGATGGCTAGGGAGGGGGGAACAGAACAAACTGCCTCTCTCCTTCTGCTGACAGCTCCACTGGATCCAGTCCATTTCTTTCAAACTGAATTTTTTGGTCAGAATTTCTCCTCTGTGAGCTTTGATCTCAAATGTTTCCTACTGACCATTCGAACATGCACAAAATATGTTAATTTACTACTTAATATTGATGATTTGATATCCAGTGTACTTTGATTTCAACATCTGATGATTGATTTTGGTGCTTGATTTTGATATTTTGCATTGTGATAACATTTGCTAGCTGACATGCAATAGTATTTTAGCATTTGATGGGTGGGACATGCAATAGAGCCTGGTAATAAAAAATATCCTTACTACTTAATATTGGTGATTTGATATCCAGTATACTTTGATTTCAACATCTGATGATTGATGTTGGTGCTTGATTTTGATATTTTGCATTTTTATAACATTTGCTAGCTGACATGCAATAGTATTTTAGCATTTGATGGGTGGGACATGCAATAGAGCCTGGTAATAAAAAATATCCGGCCAAAGCAAAACAGTCAAGAGATGCCAGTGTAGCTAAAGAACTCCAGTTTTCAAGCAAAAGTATCATACCAAGATCCAAATGATGCATTTTGCATTCAAAATTTTAATGGGATATTTTAAAAAGTTTTCTGAATGGTTGTATAATTCTGCATAATAGTCTGATAATAATCCCTTATTTCAGAGGTCATTTCGGGGGGGATCGCGGGGGAACACAGTTCCCCCGGGTGAGGTGCGGGGGGGCACATGACGAAGCCCCGCCCCCTGCTTCCGGCCGCCCCGCTTCCAGCCCTCATTCAGCCAGGAGGAGGCAGGAGAAGAGGGAGGGTAAGTTGCTTCCTCCCCGCCTCTCCCCACCCCTGCCTGCCTGGGGCCAGGGAGGGCCTTGGCGGGGCTTCCTCGCACTCCCGCTGGCCTTGCAGGTCCACCGCCGGGCCCCTGATGTCAGGGGGTATGGCATATGCTAATGAGTTATGCTAATGAGTTCCCCTAGCTCTTTTTCTACGAAATGACCCCTGCCTTATTTGGAACATGTGATTTATGCTGAGCCTGCTAATCATCTCCAGCTGAGAGCCCCAGTTTCCAGTGGCCATTGATAAAGTGTTTAGAGGGCAGGAGGGGAACAGCCAGGGATCATGCTTTGATCCAGTTCAGTTGAGAATCCCCTTCCCAAGGAACCTTTTCATATTTAATTTCAGTTGTCTTGATTAGATTTTGATTGGTGCTGATTTTTGGTTGAAAAGTTTGATGAATGAATGAGTGAGTGAATGAATCTCTCTCTCCTTGGCCAGGTAATGAAATGCGTTCTTAATCTGCCATTAGTTTTAGTGAGTAGCAACACAGGCCTTAGGCAGGGATTCTCGATCACTGCATTGTTCAGATCATTTTTTTTTTTTGCAGAGTAGTGCCTTTGATTATTTTGCAAACATTCAGAATCGAAATAAATGTGTTATTTGCTGCATGAGCATTTTCACACTGTGTCTTCCATTAGCTTTGTTTTATATTTTTAAAAATCCAATTAAAAAGCAATTTTAAAAAGAGGTGTTCTAATCCAGCAGGTATGTGTGAGGAGGAGTGTGGCTTGTCACTCTACACCGGCCTTGCCCATTTTGTTGGCTGACTGGCAGTGTTCCCTCTAAGCTGAGTTGGTGTGAGCTAGCTCACAGGTTTTTAGCCTCTGGCTCACACATTTTTGTCTTAGCTCAGGAAGGATGGCTCCAAAGCAAATTAATTTATGCAGCAGCCAAATCTCCTGCTCACTACGTTAATGCCAGTAGCTCACAGAGAAGAATTTTTGCTCACAGAGCTCCATAGCTTACAGGGAACATTGCTGACTGGTCCTTTCTGCATTTGCCTGCTGCTCCAAATTTTCTCAGTGTTTGAGTCAAGGCAAATTTAAGTCCACAGCAAAACAGCATCCAAATAACCAGGGGCAACAGCAGGCTGAAACTGGGCTGACCACTGAAGGGAGGAAACGTAATGCAGAATCTGGAAAAACCCCGGATGAAAAAGGTTGAACTCAATTTTAGTGCAGAATTGTTTGGAGGACCACATGATGAACATGGATTAAAAGGAGGGTGCAGAAAGGGCCAGAGTTCATCATGTCTGGATCCCAAATACCTTGCCATGGCTCTCTTTGTCCCCTCCTCCAGCATTCACTCAATGCACCTGAGAGGGAAAAAAATCCTATTTACAAAAGTGGTGGTTTCCTTGGTCATCTTGGTATGATTTTTTTTCAAATTTCAAAGAACTTTTTTTAAAGGAATGCAACAAGAAAGAAAGTGCAGAAAGGGCCAGAGTTAATCATGTCTGGATCCCAAATACCTTGCCATGGCTCTCTTTGTCCCTTCCTCCAGCATTCACCCAATGCACCTGAGAGGGAAAAAATCCTATTTAGAAAAGTGGTGGTTTCCTTGGTCATTTTGGTATGATTTTTTCAAATTTCAAAGAACTTTTTTTTAAAGGAATGCAACAAGAAAGAAAAAAAACCTGGATTGTGAATTTCTTGGACTGATTTTGAGTTTCTGAAAGGGTGGCAGTGGTTTACTTGCTTCTTCCTTTTCACCATCCCTTATCATGGTGATTTGTCATGTGTGTTGGCATTTTGCAAGGGCTGGTACAATGGGGCATAATTGCTCACTGCAGTGAGCATGCTTGAGAAGTTTAGCATGACATCACACCCTGGCTAGGTTGCCCTTTGCTCTGTTCCCCCTCCTGGGTTTGTCACATTAAATCAACTGTCAAAAAATGCAGTCTATGCCACTGGGGGGGGGGAGAGAATGTGTATAATGTAAATAATAAGACATGACCATAATTTTGGGAGCCCAAGGTGGGTGTGGGGAGGACAGACTTAAAAAGAGGAACTTTTGCAGAGAGAACTCCTTTTTCAAACAACAAGTTCCACTCTGTCTTTCCACATATTTCGATTATAGACAGGAGGGCCCAGAAAGTCAGCTGTGATGTGAGGAAGTGCTTTAGTCTGAATGACTTGCAAAGTACCTGCTATCTCAAATCCACTCAGTCCAAAGTTGTGTTGATGTCTGGGGGGCTTTACAAAAAGGTGGGGGGAGAGATGGGACAAATTCATGGGGGATGGAGAGAGACACCAACAGCTTCGAGTCGTGATAGCCAAATGGAACCTTCATGTTCAGGGGCAGTCTACTTCTGAACATGAGTTGCGGAGGAGTGGTCTTGTTTCTTGGAGGCATCTGGCTAGCCACATCTGGAAACAGGATGCCCGACTAAACCAGGAAGGATGGTGGCCTTCTTGGCAAAGACTTGGGGGTAAGGGGTTCAAATTACAGAAGAGTACAGCCACTGCTTGCCACAACCCATGGGCATGGTTGGTAAATTAAAAATGGAGGAACAACTGTCAATCTCCACTTTTATTCTAAACAGAAACCTGAAATGTCTGTACTGTATATACCATGTAGGCATCTGTAGTTGAGGAAGGGGTTGGCTGCTCCTTAAGAAGAGAAGCCTTCCAGATTTTTGTATTTTTAGACTGATTTATCTTCCTTCACATTCCTTCCTAAAAGTGGCCCTGAAAGAAGAACAAATTATTTTAGTGGAAAATCTGTAACGCAATATATACCTTCTTCTATGACTCTCTTTAAAATATGTGCATTAATTCTAAGGAATAGAGGTCATTCCATGCACCTTCAAATGTTCACAAATGACAGTACTGAGCCATTTCTAGGCTGAAATATTACAGAAGAAAAATGTGATCCTGACCGTTCATGGTGCATTTATTAGTATTCTCAGCACTGGCAAAATATGTGTGGGGAGGGTGTTCCGTTTCATGACTGAAGTGCCACCACAGAAAAGGCCATGTCTTTTGTGGCCACCCACCCACCTCACTTCAGATAGTGGTGTCATATGAAGGAGTTCTTGGCTTGGCTTAAACTCCCATGAGGAGCAAATAGGAATATGTAAAGAGGGAGGGTCAGTCAGTCACTGTGCCTTTGCTTCCCTTGGAAGGCTTTGACACTCTAGCAAAGCACCAAATATTAAGGACCCTTTAAAAAAGAGAAAGAAAGCAATACAGAATCTAGATGAAGATGAACACTGCAACAAATGAAACCTTGAACTAGAATAAGTCTGGTGGGAGTGATGTCTACGGCAATAAAAAAACCCACACACAGTTGTGAAATCATTCCGTTCAATCAACTTGTGGAAGCCTGAGATTATTTAATGTGATATTCAGTGTGTGCAGAGGAAACAGAAGGCTGCTTTCCCCCACCTTTGAAGATCTCAACAGAAACAAATTAATTCAAAGCACTAAATGATAACACCCTTTCCAGACCAGCACAGCTCATCCCTGCCATCCCTGCCACTGATATGCAGATGCTACGTGCAGACTGCCACTGCCCACAGCAGGGAAGAGACGTCCTACCATTCTGCTCACCATGAGGACTGCTGCCTTGCTAAAATGATTTTCACCAGCCCCCACTCCTTGTGAGGGAGCTTTAATATTTACACCAGCCCTCATGCTGGGGAAACTTTAGGAGGGCAGCAGCTACCTCTGAGCTGTGCTTTTGTTTTGTACTTCCTGTCGTGGGTCTATATCTTGGGCATGGCTAGGAAGTGCAAAGTAAAGGGCAAGAGCCGAAGGGTTCTTGATTCTTGGCTCAGGCTGTGACTCCTGCACAGACAACTGGACCAGTGTTCCCTCTAAGCTGAGTTGGTGTGAGCCAGCTCACAGTTTTTTTAGCCTCCGGCTCACACATTCTTGTCTTAGCCCAGGAAGGAGGGCTCCAGAGCAAACTGATTTCTGCAGTAGCCAAATCGCTCGCTCACAACTTTAGTGCTGGCAGCTCACAAAGTGGAATTTTTGCTCACAAGACTCCCCAGCTTAGAGGGGGCACTGCACTGGACAACTGGATTCTGGGCTGACCTTTCCTCCCCAGGATACTGTTTGTTCCCATTTGTTTTTATATTTTTAAACTGTATTTCTTTTATTGTACCCAATTGTATTTTTGTTTGCTGTAAGCTACTTTGGGTCCCCTGAGGGAGAAAAGTGGCCAATAAATATACTTGCTAAGTGACTAGCTTGGTTCTGATTCTAGCTCAGCCATAGATAACAGTTCAACATGCCTGCCCTGGGGAGACCAGTTCTATGCCCAGTGAAGAGGGTACACAATGAAGAGGATGCCAAAAGCCCGGGGGCATGGCTTACAAAACCAATGGTGTGATGTGACGTCAGGCAGATTCATTTGTTCATTAAACAGCCTGTCTGACATAACTGTCTCATAAAGGTTTCCTAGTCCTGCGGACTATCAGGGTGCGTTCAGACGGGGCATTTGAGCCGGTATACGAGCCGGTTAGAAACGGAATACTTATGCGCGATCACACTCACAACCTCTGCCTCCCATCCCTAACTGTTGCCAACAGTCACAAACACGCCTTAAACTGGTGTAGTTTGCTACTAGGTCCCCAAGTGGTGTTTTCAAGAGTGCTCTGGTTCTAGCCGCATTTTCCCCATCTGATTGCTCTCCACTGGTGTAGAGACACTTCCGTTCGGAAGCCCGAGGCTTCCGCTTATCATCCTCCATTTTTTAAAAAAATCATAGGCGATGTGCGCTTGGGCGAAGCTTCGCCTCGGCATTAGTAAAAGCAAACTTTAAACTGTGCCCAGTTCCAGCCCTCAGACGAGTCCGGGACCTCACCGAGGCCAGTTTCGATATCAAAGTTTAAAGGGAAGTCTTCGCTTCAGGGCATGCTTTTCGTGTTATGGTGTTATGCGCATGCACGAAGATCTCAATTATATGAAAGATTGCCTATGCGCATGCACAAACTGTGGAGAATTTTTTTAAAAACCTCTGACGTGCGCTGCTGAGCACCTGAAGTGTGGACACCGGAGAGCAATGTGCTGTGCAGTGAGAGGTGAGTGTGATCATGCTTCCTCCAGATCAAATTAATCCAGTTGGAACCGGAGTGGTTTACACCGCTCCCAGCCCGCTGTCTGACCGCACCCTAAGACTCATGGTCATGACAGTGAAGCCCTTACCTAGGCTGCAGTTGAAATTTTTTTCTGCCCTTCTCTTTCAACAGCTGCTTCTTGGTGGACAGAGGAAGAGGAAGGAGCTCCAAATTGTGTGTGTGTGTGTGTGTGTGTGGGAACTGCTGTATTTTTTACAGAAGTGGCATTGTACAAACCTTGTTATTCCTTGCGATTTGGGTGATGTTGAGCTCTGCTCCACAGTCATGCGGTTGAGGGGAAAGGCCTGTATGCACAAAACGAGGGTGACTCTTTGAACAAAGGCTGAAGGCATTGTCAAAGAAATGGGAAGAATATCTCTAGGAAGAAAAATCTAGACAAAGGTTGGAAGAAAAACAAATGGGGAACAAATTAACTAAATAAGAAGAGAAGAAGAAGAGATTGGATTTATACCCTGCCCTTCACTACCTGAAGGAGTCTCAGAGCGGCTTACAACCCCCTTTCCCTTCCCCTCACCACAACAGACACCCTGTGAGGTAGGTGGGGCTGAGAGAGCTCTTTCACGAACTGCTCCTAAGAGAACAACTCTGAAAGAAATTGTAACTGACCCAAGGTCACACCTGCAGCTGCATGCAGAGGAGCAGGGAATCAAAACCGGTTCTCTCAGATTGGAGTCTGCACTCCTAACCACTACACCAATAAGGCTACAGGCAACAGTGCTATTGGGATGGTCTTAGCCACAGGGCAGGGGGAGGTGACTGCCCACAGCCCTGCCTCCCCCTATGGAGGGGGAAAGAAGGAGATCAGGCAGGGTCCCACTGCCTCTCTAGGGCTCAGGCAGCAGTTGTTTCACTGACAGCATGCACTCACCCACCTTGCACAGGCTGAGGGCCATTCCTTGCTTGGGCCTGGGGTGGCCCTGGTGGGGTGGCCCTGCTCTTGGGGGCAGTGATTCTGGGGCCCCATCATGGACTTTTGTCCACAGCCCCAGGATCACTATGACTGCCCATGATTGCCTTAACTAGAATCCTTTTACTTTGTACAGAACTCCTGTAGAGACCCAAATTCCCCTGTCCCAGGCAGCTGCCACAGTATTAGGCTTGCTCTGCCAATCCCTTGTTTCACTGAATTGTTCCCTTTTTAGTATTAATAAGAAACACATGCGGAGAAGAAGAGATGCACCATGATTGCCAAAAACAACATTAATGGTTGCTGGGTGACAACAGAGGAGGAAAGAATAACGTTGTCAGCCATTTTGGGTCCCCACTGGGGAGAAAGGTAGAGTATAAACGTTCAGATAAATAATTCAACACTTTGCAAGGATTGTATTATCTAGTAAAGCACTGTCAATGTTCCAGATCATCAAAAACACCAGTTTCTTATGCTCTCACAGTGTCTGCCTCATTCGGAAGCTCTGCAGATGGGATTCCCAGCCTCCAGGTGGGACATTTGAGATTTCCCGGAATCACAACTCATCCCCAGACTACAGAAATCAGTTCTTCTTGAGGAACTGGAAGCTTTCGGTGGCAATGGCATCAAATCCCCACTGGGTTCCGTCCCATGCCCCAGACACTGCCCTGCCCAGGTACCAAATCTCCAAGGGTTTCTGAAGGTAAAACTGACAACCCTATAGTCTCAAATTAAAAATAAGTCAGAGAGAGAACCACTTGTTAGAAATAGACAATAATGTGCTAGATGGAGGAACTATGGTCTGATGTAGTGTGGCTCATGTGGCCTACCAAGCTGAATGCAGTCTGTCTTGCCCCCCCTCCAAGGCATTAATAGAAATTGTCTTTGCTAGCTGCCAAAAATTACATGCAAACATGAGGGCTGTGTGCCCCCTAGCAGTCCAGAATTTGTCTGGTATGGCTGTTTACAAGATGCACAGGCCTACCCTGTGCTGGCACATAGGACTGCTATGTCACAGGTCTACCTGGAAGCAAGTTACTTATGCTGTTGATTTATACAGTGTACCCCACCCCAAGTTTCCAGACTTGGGAATGACTTGTGTGTGTGTGTGTGTGTGTAGGGGCTTATCCGCTGTCTGGAAGCTGTAATGTGCAAATTGGCGGTGCTCTGAGTCCATTGTTCAGGCAATGCAACTCCCCCGCAAATGTCACTCCAGGCCAACACCTTGGAATGAAGAGCTCTGGAAACCTTAATGAGCGAGTAACGTTTATTGCAAATAATTGAAATCCAGCACGGAGCTGTTACAGGGTGGGGGTCCCTTTCTCCCTCTGTGGAAAACCATAACTTGAGCGGAATTGGTTTGCCTAGGCAGACTAGGTTTCATGCCCGTCCTGCTGACCAAGCTGGGGATTAAGCCCCTGTCAGATTGGGCATGAGGAGATTTTCAGGCGTAAACTGATTCCTTTTGAGAGGCATCATTACAAGCAAATCTCTGGCAATTAGCACGTAGGTAGCAAAATGAGGGACAGAGAAGTGGGGGAGGGACAGTGAGTACCTTTCCTCCTTTGTCAGGTGACTTGAGGATGTGATGTGGGTTTTTTTTTTTAAACTGGGGGAGAGACTACAATAGCAACTTATAAATTCACCTTCCCAGTTATTAAAATGTGCCCATTCCAGTCCGTTGCTGTGGAGATGGCTACAATATTGGACCTTGGCAGGATGACAAGCAATTAAAATACCAAGATGCTTAGCCCTGTTCAAGTATTTTCTCACAGGGAGACCTCTGAGCTTTGCCTCCTCATGACATTGTTAGTTATTGAATCAATTACACCAAGATGAGTTTGACAGGTATAATTATATATTTCTATGGTGATTAGGTATGACCCGTCACGCAGACCAACAAACCCGTTACTTTACATTCATTTAAACAGCCATTTACCGAGAGAGGAGGCTCTGAAGCTGGATATGCCATTTTGGAATGGAAAGGAAACAAAGCTGAAAGCCAATGCACAAAGAGAATCAGGTACTTCAGGCAGTCGCTGACCATTAGTGAGTGTTGGGAAGTGGCTTTAGAGCATTTTGAACCAGGAGGTGCTTGGCTGAATTCTTCCCTCTGCTACAGGATCCTTATGTGACCTTGGGCAAGGCACTAGTCTCTCAGCTTTAGTCTTGCCATTTTGGGATATTTGTACTGTCCTACATGCCAGGGCTATTGTAAGGATTATGGAGAAAATGTATATGACCGCTCAAAACGACCATGTCAAAGCATTGTGTGCGATTCTGGAGATCTGTGATGGGAACTCCAGACATGTAAAAAAAGGTAAAGGTAAAGGTACCCTTGCTCGAAAGCCAGTTGAGTCTGACTCTAGGGTTGCGGTGCTCATCTCCGTTTCGAAGCCGAAGAGCCAGCGCTGTCTGAAGATGTTTCCGTGGTCATGTGGCTGGCATGACTAAACACCAAGGCGCACGGAACGCTGTTACCTTCCCACCGAAGTGGTCCCTATTTATCTACTTGCAATTTCTTGCTTTCGAACTGCTAGGTTGACAGGAGCTGGAACTAGAGATGGGAGCTCACTCCATCATGCGGCACCCGGGTCTCGAACTGCTGAACTACCGACCTTCCACAGCCTGCAGTTCAGCGTCTTAACCACTTGAGCCACCGCAGCTCCAGACATGTAACCTCACCCTAAAAAGTAAGACAACTCATATCAATAGAGAAGGGTTTAAAAAAACAAAACAACAACTCCCCCATGCCATTTCCCCAGCCAAAATTCCACCTTTGTTGCCTGTTTTAAGCTCCAGCAAGTGAAAAAAAAAATAGATACCAATGTGTCTCTCTCCCCATCATGAGAGTTAAAACACTGTGGTGGAGGGCATTTCAGACTGGGGATATCCAGGCGGAGGTGCATCCCCCTTTCCCACACACATCCCATGGCTGCTTGTAAGGATCAAAGAACATGTCTGGACCTCCAGGTAACCCTTTTCCTCATTCCATTTTCCTGAGAGAAATTGCCTCCCATGGAATTTCTATTTGCCTCATGAAAGAAAATGCACAGTACCTCTATTGTTTACATCACTGGATCCCAGCTATTTGGAGAGAGAGGCAGGTTCATAAAGAATTTAAATAAATAAATTATAGTGCCTACATTTTTTGATCTGTGGGGGAAAATGGCAGTTCTGGGGTGGGAGAAGGATAAGGATTGATATCAGGGAAAATCACACAAAAAGAAAGGGTTGAACTCTAGAGCCATATCTAAATTAGGTCTTAAAAATATGTGGGGTTATTCGAATCACATATTTCCCAGGTCATACCTACTTTGGCAGGGCTTTTTTTCTGGGGGAATGCGCCGGAACAAAGTTCCAGAACCTCTTCAACAAAATTATTTTAAAAATGTTTAAAAGTTCATGAGTTTTCAGTATACAGATTGAAAAGTTCATTTCCTTCTTGAGAGTTCCAGCACCTCTTTTTCCAAAAAATCCCAAAAAAGCCCTGGGTAAGAGAGACAATGTCCTCTTCCAGCTAAAAGGTGGTTGAATGAGGGAGCCATGGGTTCTAATCCCCACTGGAGCATGAAACGTTTTGGGCGACTTTGGGTGAATAATTCTCTGTCTCAGCCTAATTTGCCTCACAGTTTTGTTGTGAAGATAAAATAGGGGAGGAGACAACCACATGCACTGTCCTGAGCTCCTTGGAGGAGGAACAGAACACACATAGTTTACACCTCAGCATTCTTCTCTCCTGTGGAGGTGATAACAACTGGCCTGCCTTCGAAGACTGTAGTAGAAGTGATTACTATGAAAAGGTATGTGGCGTGTTTTAGGAGAAGCATTATTTGGCGAGTCCAGCTAGGAGCAGACTATTTGAGATGTTATTAGTTCCTGTGCTGATGCAGAAAGCTGGGAAGCAAGACACTATGGAGCATTCTGTGCTTTTTTGTTGACGTCTGGATTCGAGCAATGTCTTTCTCTTCTGCACTGTAAAATGCAACAGAAAGCTTCCATTTCAAGAATTGTGAGGAATTGACTTAAAGCATGTTAAGAGAGTGCCTTTATTTACTTAGCAAATTTTTATCCTGCCATTTATCCAAGGAGCCAAGAGTGGGATACATTGTTTTTCCTCTCCTGAAGTTTATCCTCACAACAGCCCTGTGAGGTAAATTAGGCTAGGAGACAATGAGATGGCCTGAGATAACCCAGCAAGCTTCCGTGGGAAAGTGGGGGATTTGAATCTGAGTCTTCCAGATTCTAGTAAAATGCTCTAACCCAGGGGTCCCCAATGTGGTACCCGCCAACACCTTTCCTGGGGTCTGCCAAGTGTTTTTAGAAATTGGGTGGGACCAGGTGGGGCTTTTTCCCAACAAGGCTTCTGATTGGCTATTGGAGATTTGATAGGTTGTGCAGATTTTTTTAAATGTTGCTTCAGCAGCAGCTACCACCACAGCACAAGGGTCTTCACTGTATGACTGAAGGGAAGCTGTGGCAGCTACTTTTGGCTCACTCCACCCTCTGCGGCAGCCATTTTGTGGCAGCCATTTTGTGGTTGCACCCACCACACTGTGTCTGAATTCCAAAGGTGCCTGTAAGCTCAAAAAGGTTGGGGACCACTACAGCATACTGGTTGTACATTCTTGCCCTGCTGAATGGATAGCATGTACCACCAATCATGGCCAGCTTTTCATATAATTTCATGCCAATCACCTCCTTACTTTTGGAAACATGGGTGGCTCTGTCCAACAGGTAGATCAGGCAGAGATGGATAGGTTTCCCAAATCAAACTGGAAACCAAGGGGCACCTGTTACTCTAGGATTTCCATCTTTATGCTCATTCCCACAATCTGCATCCAAACCCTTCTCTGACCCCCAAAGCCATTTCTCAATAGTGGTAGTCAGGGCTCTAGTCGGGGGGGAGCTCTCAGGTACGGAGCTCCGGAAGAGAACCTCTAGGGGGCGGGGCGGTCACGTGGTGAAGCCCCGCCCCCTTCTTTACCCCGCCCTCTGCTTCGATCCTCATTCCGTTTGGGAATGAGGATGAAGCAGGAGGGTAAGTAGCCGGGCCTTCTGACACACTTCCGGTGATGTCAGGGGGTGTGGCATATGCAAATAAGTTATGCTAATGAGTTATGCTAATGAGCTCCGGCAGCTCTTTTTCTACAACAAGACCCCTGGTGGTAGTGAAGTCAGTGGGTGGGGACACCATTGCGTTCTGTTCCTTTTTTGTGTGTTCCAGCCACAATGCAACTTTTTGATGCACCCCAAGGCTCTAGGCTTGCCAGCCCCCCCGTCTGGGCAAGGGTTCCCCCACTTTTGTGGGCTCCTCTCTGCCCACAAATGCCCTGAAACGCAGCACAATGACATCACCTGGAAGTGATGTCATCATGCTGCCAACATAGTGTGGCAATACTCTAGTTTTTGGGCAAAACTCTATGGTAAATATGGGCTCAAACCACAGAGTTTTGCCCAAAAACCAGAGTGTCACCATGATGGCATCACTTCCAGGTTACATCATAGTGCCACACGCACAGCAGAAGATCCCAGGAAGGCCTAGAGATCCTCTCACCAGGAATAAGGTAAGACCTGACAACCCTACCCCCAGCCTAAGCAGTCATCCTATGCCCATGATTGGGAATATCAGTGAAGCGCCAAAGATTTCTTTTGCAGCTATGCATGCTGACTGATCCCATGAATGAATTAAATGAAAAATAGAACATTCATGTCAGTAATGTGTGTAGCTAGCGGAGAACATGGGACTCCAGCCATAAAACTGGAAGTGATCTGAAAGTTGTAGTTGGAAGGTTGTATTTTGAGTTATTCCCATTTTTTTGGCTATGAATTTTCCAGTGGGAAGCCGTTCAAGATTCCAGCTGCCTTTTCTGATCTCATACTTTGTAACACACACATAATGTATGACAGTTGTGGCAGTTCCAAAATGTTTCTCAAGCAGAAACTCTGATATACTCAGTTCCAACATTTGTCTTGCTTGGAGATAATTTTTGGCAAATTCTTACTGAACATCAGGGTTTCCCTCCCTCCAGTTCTAGGAACTGGCATCCTCTCTCCTGACCATACATGCTGTTATTAGCACACTTTTGCTCTCTGCTTTCATTGCCCCTGTCAGATAATGATAAATAATTTCCAGAAGTGTACAGGAAATACATATTGTTGGCCAGGGCTTTTTTTGTAGAAAAAGCCCAGCAGGAACTCATTAGCATAATAGGCCACACCCAACAGCAGAAACTCATTAGCATATCAGGACACACCCATGACAGCACAGCTCATTGGCATATTAGGCCACACCCCCATGTTACCAGAAGTGTGCTCATCCAGGCACACCCACCTTTTGCTTCTTATTGTTTACCTTGTTTGTTGTCCAAACCCAGGGCTTTTTTGTAGCAAGAATTCCCTTGCATGTTAGGCCACACACCCCTAATGTAGTCAATCCTAATGAGTTTCTGCTGTTGGGTGTGGCCTATTATGCTAATGTTTTCTTCTGTGTGTGGCCAACTTGGAAGCCAGCCGGAACTCCGTTCCTGTGCGTTCCTGCCCAAAAATAGCCCTGTATGTTGGCACTGATGAACTGACAGGACAATGGAGTGATCAGGGATTTGCTAAATGAAGTTTCTTCATCTAAGAGTGGGGGCATGAGGGCTGATTGAGGTGAGTGACTATATTTATTTATATATTTACTTTATTTATTGTCCACCTTTCTCACTGAGACTCAGAGGGGACTGACTACAGAGTTATCAAAACAATGCAACGAAGACCACTGTACTGCACTCCAGAACACCAGCGGGGAATCACATATTTGAGTGGTTCACTGCCTTAAAAATACACGTTTTGCTGTGACTTCACTCATCTAATCAAAGGCTTCTGAAGATGCCACCCTGCAAATGGGTAAGACTGGCAACTGTCCATTCCCCAGATCCCTTCTTTCCCCCAAGCAAAGAACAATCCTAACTTTCTTCACCTCCTTGGAGCAGGAAGTGCCTCAGAAAACCCCACCAGAGTCTGCAGGAGAGAGGACTCTGTGGTGGAGGCTCCCACCTGGTGGAACAGCCTGCTAGAGAAGGTCGGAAAGGTGCCCTCATGTCTATTGTTTTACAGCAGGCGCGATTCAGAAATGTCCAGGAGGGCATTTTTTGAAGAAAACATAATAAAGGGATATATATTCCAAGTGTACTGTAGTGTAATGGAACAGCTCAGGAGATACAGGGCAGTAGTTTATTTCAGTGTTTATTGTATGTGTCAACTTTTTACTGCATTGTCTTCTCCCTTTGTGACCCACTTTCCGTGTTACGCTGTGTCACACCTTAGACAGGTTTCTTTTATCTCTCTTTGCATTGTTTTTTCAATTCTGTAATCTTAGTACTATTGCATTGTTTACTGGCTGTCTTATGCTGTCTGATTTTTTAAAACCTATGTTTTGTAATCTGCCTTGAGTTTCAGCGAGAAAGTCAGGTTGTAAATGAAGCAAATAAAAGTAAAAGAGAAAGTAGCAAATCTAAGATTAGGCTTGGTTAGAAGTAAAAGGTAAAGGTAAAGGTTCCCTTCCTCGAAAGCCATTCGAGTCCGACTCTAGGGCTGCGGTGCTCATCTCTGTTTCAAAGCCGAAGAGCCAGCGCTGTCCAAAGATGTTTCCGTGGTCATGTGGCTGGCATGACTAAACACCAAGGCACACAGAACGCTGTTACCTTCCCACTGAAGTGGTACCTAGTTATCTACTTGCAATTTCTTGCTTTCGAACTGCTAGGTTGGCAGGAGTGGTTAGAAGTAGTAATATGCAAACTCTTCAGCACAGGAACTGTAATTTGATTGCCTGTTGCAATCATCCTCAAATGAGTTTTTAAAAGAGCTCACTTTGATTATTCTAAATTGCAACTGTTTCACTCATGCCATGCTTGTGCCGCCGCCGTGGGAACTATGCTTTGCACTGGCAAAAATGCAACACAATGTACATCATGTATCATGAGGCCTAGCTAGGCTTGCCAACTCCATCCTGAGAAATTCCTGGAAATTTTGGGGTAGTGCCCATAGAGGTGAGAATTTGGGGAGGGATTTCACACACACAAAATCTATGGTATACCACAGAGTTTGCCATCAGAAGCTGCCAGTTCCTCCTGGGGAACTGATCTCTGTAGTCCGCAGATCAGTTGTAATTCTAGGAGAACTGCAAGGCCCCCTGGAGGTTGGCAATTGTTGGGCCACTGAGTTTCGTGGCAGGGTGGCTTAAAAACATCCTCAAACACATGCCTGGTGGAACATCTCTGCTTTACAGGCCCTGTGGAACTGCATCAAGTCCCGCAGGGCACGGATGTTATTCAGCAGAGTGTTCCACCAGGTCAGAGCCACTGCAGAAAACGATGATTACCCTGTGCTGGCATCACAGTTCATCTTGTGCTTGATTAACAGCAGGGCTATTTTTGGGCAGCAACGCACAGGAACGGAGTTCCGGCTGGCTCCCAATTTGGCCACACCCAGCAGGAACTCATTATCATAACAGGCCACACCCAACAGCAGGAACTCATTAGGATTGCCTACATTAGGGGTGTGTGGCCTAACATGCAAAGGAGTTCCTGCTCCAAAAAAAGCCCTGGGTTTTGACAACAAACAAGGTAAACATAATAAGAAGCAAAATGTGGGTGTGGCTGGATGACTATACTTCTGGTGACGTGGGGGTGTGGCCTAATACGCTAATGAGCTGTGCTGTCATGGGTGTGGCCTAATATGCTAATGAGTTCCTGCTGGGCTTTTTCTACAAAAAAAGCCCTGATTAACAGTGCAATCCTAGTTATACCTTTCTAAGTGCATTGAAGTCAATGGGTTTAGATGGGTGTAACTCTGCGTAGGCTCGCATAGTACTTCTATTTTCATTTGCCTTTACAAACTGTTAGGGTTGTTATTGGATTCATAGTTTGGTAAATTATTATTCAAGCGGTAATTGCTATTTTTTCCATTATTGCCATTATTATTCTAACAAGTATGTATTATTTCTTTGGTTGGGTAAACTTTCTGTCTGGTATGCTATTTTGATCTGCTGTTTTAAAACTATGCTAAATTAAGTATGGAAAAATGCCACCAAACAAAAGAAAACACTTGTTCTAGTGTTTTAGCTATAAAGATTTTATTTGCAAAGACACAGAATAACGCCTCTAATGGACACCAGCTGTGGGCATTCAAGCCTCTTCTTCTTTTTTGCCAGCAATTTGAAAGAAAGGATAACCAAATTAGCATACCAGTTCCCTGGCCAGTTGTGCTTGCTCCTTGCACGTGATTGGATTACCTAACATGAATATGAGAATTAGGCCCAGTTTTCATGAAGGTGGGAAACCTGTGACTGGGCTGTCCCACTAGATTGCCAGTGTGGACTCACATGACCAAAAGCCTATCCATTAAAAAAATCCCTATACACAGAAATCTAGGCTATCAAGGAGAAATCTAGCCTATCAGGGAGAAGCGTTCTAGCTTAGCTTTCTTCCTGCCGTCTAGTTGTCTGTGTGCAGCTTTTGGTAGGGGGTTGGAGGAGAGAGGATTCAGAGATGTGAGCTGCAGTCTGAAGTGCTTCAACCAGATCACCTGTCATACTAATATTTAGAATTTCTAAGTACTTCCAGTGTTCAAAGCACTGTTACAGATATATGACAGCAGCCTTGAAAGATAGACCCATAATGCAGATGGGACGGAAACAAGTGACTTGCCTAAGGCCACCCCATGATTTTGTGGTTGACATAAGATTCAAACTAAGAACTTCCTATCCGCCCATTGGCTTAACCACCGTGCTACACCAGCTGGCTATGAAAGTGACAACTAGTGAATCATACGTAAGTACTTTTGGGACCAGAGAGTTCCCCCCTCTCCTGAAGTTCTAATAGGCAGGGTGGGCAGAGCTTTATAGAGGGAGAGAGGATAAACTTCTTCACAAGAGTGCCAGTTGACTTTCATCTTTTCTTTTCAACAACTTCAGCTTTCTTTGCTGGCCCACCCTAGTGGCGGCTTGTTTTTCCAAGCTTCTTGGGAGGACGCCTGTGTATCATTCGCAAGTGTGATCTCATCACCATCATCCCCAGGTGGCCAGCCACCCTGCTTGGATAGCTGACGGTGGCACAAATGGTGCAGCACATTTATTATCTGTATGGCTAATTCAACCAGATGGCTGACTTCTTGGGTAGCAGCACTTGGGAAGAATGAAATCCTTGCCGCTCCTCTCCAGATGATGCAACTGCGGGTCTGAAGCCAAAGAGAAATTCACTGTGAGCTGAATTCTGATGCATTCCACAACTTGGCACGAATATTTTCTTGAGCCAAATATTTGGAAGGTACAATTTGGCAGCCTGAAGAAAATCCCAAAAGGTAAAGGAGACTAGATCTTTCTGACAAAAGCTGTGAGGCAAAGACTGTTCTGGTTCCTTATTCATTCTTTAAAATTACTGTGGCTTCCATTTTGTCAACAGCATCATCAGAACATAAGAAGAGCCCTGCTGGATTAGAACAGTGGTCCATCTAGTCCAGCATCCTGTCTCACACAGTGGCCAGTCAATTTGTCCAGAAGGCCAACAACAGAGCACAGAGCCCTCCTGGCAACTGGTATTCAGAGGTTCACTGCCCCTGAATGTGGAGTTTCCCTATAGTCACCATGGCTAGTAGCCACTGATAGACCTCCTCCATGAATCTGTCTAATCCCCTTTTAAAGCTGTCTATGTCCAAGCTAGCCCAGTCTCAGAAGTCAAGCAGGGTGTGCCCTGGTTGGTATTTGAATGGGCGATCACCAAGGAAGTCCAGGGTCACTACGCAGAGGCAGGCAGTGACCAACCACCTCTGAACGTTTCTTGCCTTGAAAGCCCTATGGGTAGGGTTGCCATTTCTGGGCAGCCAAGATGATTAAGGAGTTGGAGCATGTTTCCTGTGAGGAAAGGCTGGAGCGTCTGGGACTGTTCAGTTTAGAAAAGAGTCAACGAAGGGGTAATATGATGGAGGATTATAGAATGATGCATGGGATAGAGAGTGGACAGAGAGAAATTTTTCTCACACTCCCAAAATACTAGAACTGAGGGGTATCCCATGAAGTTGATGGACAGTAGTTTCAGGATGGACAAAAGGAAATACTTGTTTGCTCAACAAGGGATTAAAATGTGGATTTGCTGCCAGAGGGTGTAGTGATGGCTGCAGGCATGATGGTGGTTGAAAGTGCTGTCAAGTCATAGCTGACTTATGCTGACCCCCATAGATAGGGTTGCCAGCGTCCAGGTGGTAGCTGGAGATCTCCTGCTATTGCAACTGATCTCCAGGTGACAAAGATCAGTTCACCTGGAGAAAACTCCAGGAGAACTGCTGGAGGTTGGCAAATTTGAGTGACATCTCTACCCATCTCCCCCTCCTGCTCTGGTGAATGTGGGCGAGGGATGGGAGGCACACCCAGGAGTTTGCCAGCTATAATTGGGCAAACCACATGAATAGACACATCTATGTGGAAAGGATTCTAGAAGGTAGAAAGATTGAAAAGTTTCATTTTTCTCCCTTTGTGGCTCTAAACACCAGCACAAATAGGCTATAGGAAGCCTGGATAAAGTTTTTGCAGAATATCCAGAGGACTTGTCCTAGACAGATTGTCATTCTATCTCTCCATACTCTTCTTTTTATTTTATTTTTTTGCCTGTAGAGGGGATGGTTTCTAGATAATCCCTTGTGGTTCGTTCAAGTTTTAAGCAGATGTTTAGACACAAGAACTTCCGTATGTCTTCCCCCCCCCCAACATGAGATGGCCACATGGCAAATAACTTTATTTCCTCACAGCCCTGTCTTAAATGGTTTTCAAGGAGCGGACACTTTGAATGCTTTTTCGACACTAAGGGTGAACTTTTGCATAATGGATATTTGCTCTGATTCGGCCCCCGGCCCTCAGTCTTAATGACTTTTTTACCAGTTCCACATGACGGGAAAAGGAAACAGACTGCTGTCCCTCAACTTCGGCCAGTTAGAAAGTGCCAAACAATGGCATTTCCGTGCTGACTTTTTCTCTTGCCCCCGCACCAAATGGTTTAAGATGTTCCTAGTCAATGCTCAGCTTGAAGAAAGCTGCAGCTTCTTTTCAAAATGTTCTCCCTCCTGACTTTCCAGGGTGATGAAGACGAGGAGAGTCATCTGGCATAAAAGCCTTTACATGCCCTGAACATGAGTCTCTGGCCAGGGTCTAGTTACAAACCAAACAAGGGAAATATTAAAAACAGTTTGAGGAGAGAAAAGCAGAAAGCCTTGCAGTAAAATGATAAATAAGTCCTTGCCTCTTCCCTCTTCTCTCTCAGATGTCAATTTTCCCATCTTGCTCATTCGAGCCACTTTCCCATTTAGCTTTCTTCCATTTGTTTGCCATGATGAACAATACTGTCATCAGTTGGCATACTGCAGGGATGAAACATTTATGGTTCCAGTCCAGTTGCACTTTAGAGACGAACAAGATTTTGGCGGTATAAGCTTTCATGAGCCAAAGCTCCCTTTGTCAAATACAAGTAGGAATGGCAATCCCTGATCCCTCCTATCCCAGTCAGAAGGTAGAAGGGTTGTTTCAAAAAAGGGAACCAGGATGCAACGGTACAACGCAAAATGTAATCAGCTTGATTAGAGCAGGGGGGGAAATGCTATGAGGCAGAAAATTAGCATCTGGAGTGAAGTAAGAATCCTATGTTCCTATTCAGCCTATTCAGTTCTGAGCTTGTGAATGAACTCTGGTTCAGCA
>NW_015161512.1:47583-72093 GCF_001447785.1 Gekko japonicus
ATAGCTAGCAATCCAAAACAGTCCAGTGGCACCTTTAAGACCAAGTTTAATTCAGGTACAAGCTCTCCTTCCTCTGTGAGGACAGATCTCCACGTTCCCCCCCCCCTCAATAGCTAGCAATCCAAAACAGTCCAGTGGAGCCTGAGTGGTGGGTGTTGCCTTCTGACACGCTTCCGGTGATGTCAGGGGGTTAGGCATATGCAAATAAGTTATGCTAATGAACTCCTGCATCTCTTTTTCTATGAAATGACCCCTGGCCTGATCCAACATTGGCTTCTCTTATGTTCTTATGTACTGACTCTCTCCTAGCTAGTTAGACTTCTCTTTCTCTCCCCGCTTTCTTACAAAGTTTGTTCTCTTTTTAATAAACTGACTTTATTCTTTGAACAGCTTGTGCTCTCCTTTACTGCATATCTACACTCTGCCAACACTTCTGTGGCCTTAGTCATGGTTCAGTTCACCGTCTAAAGCGGAAAAAGTCGGGCCCACAATCCTAAAGAGAAAACAGAGTTTGAAGCAACCTATCAAATTATGCTGAGTGTCAGATTGGTCTATGATTAGGTCAGTCCTTGATCTAGAAATCCAGACAAGGAAATTGTAAAATCAGAGAGAGCAGCAGAAGGAAGTAAGGAAGGAGCCAGCTCTCACCCGTATTTGGGCCCAAAGACTGAACCACTTTGTCAAGTTCTTCAGTGAATGGTGTAGACGGCAAGGCAATAGTCTACATCCTGAGGACTTGGGCTACAAAGTCACTTCCTGTGACCTCTATTGGAGGTCAGAGTGAATTTAACACAGGCCTACCAGATTCCTTCAAGGTGATAATTGCCAGTTTTCTCTGCATGGGGTACACTAATAGAAAAACAAGCGAAAACTATTCTGTGGTTTGCAAAGGTCATGAGCTCTGGGGAATGGCTAGAGCAACTCTTGAGTTATAAAGACATGCCACTTGTAGAAGCAGCAGGAGACAAGGGGTGCCTGGGTTTCCACAGCTTCTTCATTTCACTGGCAAAGGGCAATTATGCCTTTGTGGAGAAATGAGCACTAATCATGGCATGTGATTAGTTCCTGATTTATAGTTTGAACATCTGTGTAGAAGCTGGTGCGAGCCTTTATGCCAGTCCCTGAACTGAGGGAGAGCCAAGGGAACAGGTCACGGAAGTAATGAAATGTATATGGACTGACTCACTCAATACTTTCAGAGACCACTTCCACATAATGGTGATACGTGCCCAAGAGATGGTATCAAAGAACAAATTGTCTGCTGCTGCTGAGTCAAGGTGTGGGGAGGCCTCTCTTAGCATTTAAGGGTGGTGCATGCCAAAAGGGGTGTAAGGTGGACCATGGCTGCAGAGTGCAGACAGGACGCTTGAAGAACAATTAACAATGCTCAGCATGGGCACAAGCGAATGATGTCATCACACCGTGCCAGGCAGCACTTAAGGAACTTACACCATGGAGTTTTGACCTGCACTTGTTCCACCACCAAATGTATTGTATATTACTTGAACACTTTTCAGTATAACATATTTGTAGGCCCCAAGCATCATTTCTTTAGTCTAGTGCAAACTTTGTATGCCAACTAAATCTTTTCCCCCCCAAGGGGAAGTAAATAAAACAGATAAATAATGTGATTTAAATTGTGACCGCCATTTGGACAGGAAGGCCTAGGTGAATTTGCATATTGGTAATCTGTGTGTGTTGGGGGGGGGAGTTTGAATCAGAAATAGAGGGAACATGCATTTATTTAATTTGAAAAGGTCTGTAGGCAAGAAAGATTGAAGATCTACTGAAAAGTTCCAGAAAGAGCAGTTGTGTAACACCTTGTTCTTAGGAGTTAATGAATGATCACAAAACAGAAAGCAAGCTTTCAAGTTCCATAAAACTTTTCATCAGACTGGATGTTCAGTATCTCTCTGTATAATAATTCTATTTTGGTCATGGACTCTCCTGAACATTCCACATGCTCCCAAATCAGTTGACTCCCTGATCTGTCACTCAGAAGCTGTCCCTATCCACTGGCTGCATTGCCTGAGTCTCGCCTCCAATATTCTAAACAGTTTGCTGTTCCTCTCCCCCCAATAGCCAGTTGGAACATAGAGGTCATTTATGTATGCGGCCTGATGGCCTTTGCCTCTAACATTCTAAACAGTTTGTTGTTGCTGTTGGGAGTCATTGAATGTGTCCTGAGGTAAAATACATATCCCAATCTTCCCTTAAATGGTCACTGAAGTTGCCAGTCTCCCTGTGGGGCCTGGAGATCTCCCAGAAATCACTGTGTTCCCCAGCCACAGCACATCATTTCCCCTACAGAAAATTTCCCAGCTATTACAATGGCTGCTTTGGGCAGTGGACTCTATGGCATTATACCCTGCTGAAGTCCCTCCGCACCCCAAACCCTGCCCTCCCCAGGCTCTACCCCTCAAATCTACAGGTATTTCCCAACCCAGAGTTGGCAACCCTGTAACTGGCTATGGCCACTTTCCAGACCCTTGGAACCCAGAAGACATGGCATAGGAGGAGGTGCTTTTCTACCTTAGCTGCCACTACATAACCCTAAATCAACATAAGTCAAGGGTGGAGGGAACCATACCT
Source organism: Gekko japonicus (assembly GCF_001447785.1). NCBI lineage: Eukaryota > Metazoa > Chordata > Lepidosauria > Squamata > Gekkonidae > Gekko > Gekko japonicus. The sequence continues at coordinate 50,176 of NW_015161512.1, forward strand.
GTCACCATGAGGCTGTCCTCCCAAACTACCCACTTAGGGCAGCAAAATGACTTGAGACAGCCCTGCCTTATTGCCAGGGGTCATTTAATAGAAAAAGAGCTAGGGGAACTCATTAGCATAACTCATTAGCATATGCCACACCCCCTGACATCAGGGGCCCGGTGGTGGACCTGCAAGGCCAGCAGGAGTGCGAGGAAGCCCCGCCAAGGCCCTCCCTGGCCCCAGGCAGGCAGGGGTGGGGAGAGGCGGGGAGGAAGCAACTTACCCTCCCTCTTCTCCTGCCTCCTCCTGGCTGAATGAGGGCTGGAAGCGGGGCGGCTGGAAGCAGGGGCGGGGCTTCATCGTGTTCCCCGCCCCCGCACCTCACCCGGGGGAACTGCGATCCCCCGCGTTCCCCCTGAAATGACCCCTGCTTATTGCTAAGCAGAAGGAAATAAACATGGCTTGCCTCCCACTATTTCCCCCTTCTCTCTGCTGCCCCACCAGCCACAGTTGGGACACTCACCTGGAGCTTTCTTCTAGATTTTGGTGTATTTCTTCCCACAACGTGCCTTACTCCTAGTCAGAAATAAAAAGGGGACAGGTGGGAGATGTTTCCAGATATGATGGAGAAACAGCTATATTTTGCAAATGGAATGCAGTTTTACTGACAATTAGGTTGGGCAAAAAACAGGCTTTAGAATGCCCTGAAGTGCACATGGAACAAGAAAACAAAATGAAATAAATGTCCACTTTTCCCTTTGAGAATACAAAAGCGAGCAGTTAATCAGATATTTTCCTAGTGTTACAAGGGACCCTTGTACAGCAGAGAGGAAGGGGGAAAGTTATTTAAAAATCACCTAGATTGGGGCCTGGAGTGTATTTCCAGTCCATTTTGGATTCTCTTTTGCAGAAAGGAGCCTTTTGAAAGTGCGACAAGATTGTTATCTCTGCAAGATCTGCATCTGCAACAGTTTTCAGTATGAAACAATCATGAAAAACAGATCCTGTTGCAACGGAGCCTGTGACTGGGAATACAGACCTCATTACTCTGGCCTCTAACTTTTGAAGTGCTTCTTGCATTTTCACAATATTATTGCGTTTCACAAAGATTCTTCAAGATTAAGTAAGAGGAAATCTTTATGAAAATCTGTGGCACAGCTGTGTGAAAATAAAGAACATATTATAATTAAGCAGTTAACCATACTGGATTTGGGATGGGTGGGGGTGGGGGGAGGAAAAGATCTGTGCACATAAATCGAAAAGACACACCAAGGCTGTCCCAATCACCTGTTTTCAAGACTAGATCTCAATCTTGGATGGTAGGGAGTAACAGTAAAATTGAAAATGCCTCTGTGCATGTGTGGATTGCATTTTACTCCCTCAAGAAAGCCCATCACAAGTTCTTGATTGTTTATTGCATGGTGTTGCACTGTGTTTTCATAGAGATCCACATTTCAAATACTCTTGGTGTTTTATACTGCAATCCTACACAGAACTACACCTTTCTAAATCCATTTAAATCAATGGCTTTAGAAGAGTGTAACTCTGCATAGGATTGCACCATTAGACATTTCTGTAATTTATTTTGTATAATGTGGTGGTATATGTTCACATGGCTCAACACCAAAATATTCAGTTACAGCCTGTTTAAGTACTGGCAGAGAACCTCCCTGACCTGCAGATGCCAGGAGCCTGCAGGTTAAAAAGGATCCCAGAAAGCAGGAGTTCTCTGCCTGAGAAACCACAGCAAGTCAAAGGAGACAAGACTGAGCTAGAGGCACAAAGCTGTTGTGGTGGGGATTAGGAGGAGTGGCAATTGTGCAGATCTGAGGGCCCAAGGCCATAAAAGGCTTTATATGTGACAACCAGTATCTTGAACTGAGCTTGGTAACTAATGTGCAGCCAATGCAGACTGGCTGCAGTGCAGAATGGGTGTAATAGGTATGTCCCATCTAGCTCCGTACAGTAGCCGAGCGGCAGCATTTTGTACCAACTGGAGTATCTGAGTTGACTTCAAAGGCAGACCTGTGTAGAGTGCATTACCGTAGTCTAGTCCTGAGGTCACCGTGGTCCAGTTGACCAAATCAGAATCGGAAGAAAGCATTTTTTGCAGCTGCAACTTGCTCCTCTAGGAGTAATTTAGAAAGTGCATGCAACACCTCTCCAGAGGTCCTGCTTGAGGCAGCCTACAAAGTAAAATATGATAAAATCATAAAAGACAATAAACTTATCAGGATATGCATTTTCTTTTTCAAAAGAAAAGAAAAGATCAACCCCTTAATGAAAACCTTGGTAAGAATACTTTGGTCGTGCATTTTCTTTTTCAAAAGAAAATGAAAACCTTGGTAAGAATACTTTGGTCTGGTGCCTAGAAGTGGGTAGGGTACGTATCAGGGAGTCTCAAGGAGCAGGGCATTTGATAGGCATAAAAGGCCTGTCTCCGGTTGCTACCTGCCTCACCTTAACAGGTGGGAACATTGAAAGTAGGGCTTTGGAGGAGGGTCAACCGATATGGGGATAACCAGGGTGGTCAGAAGCTATTGTCTCCCTCAGCCCATACAATATGGTGGTAATAACTGTGGATTATGTTTGCAGTTTTAACATATTAAAACTCTCCAAATTTCACACCTTTCCTACAGAAGGTCCAACTCTGAAAAAGCATGAACCGCTGCTATGAGTTTGTCTGTGCGCGCACATGGATGGCTTGCTGCTTCCAATTCATAGCTGTTTTAAACTTCTGAATTTATCCTTTGCCTCCCTTGAGCAGCTGTCCCTGTTTTCAGGCCAGAGTGAATAATCTCCAGACAAGCCTGGGGTTTAATTTTTAGAAATGAGCGGGACTGTGGTATTGTATTCAAAAATGATACAGTGGTTGTCCTTGCAGCGGTTTAGCGCTGTCTCCCTAGAAGGCCTGTGGGGTAGAACTGCTGGTGTGTTAAGGATGTGATGTCTTTGTGCATGTGATGACCACTGAATCTGCTTCCTTTAGCTTGGGAGATACCTGCGAAAGAAAAGCAGACACTGGAAATCCAAGTAAGAAACAAGCAAGTGCAGATAAATGGATCCCCTAAGAATGCACCATTTCATACTTCCTTTTACAGGATGTCCCATCTGGTAGCCAAATCCTGTACAGCTGATGTGTGCAAAAGTGGAGCTCTTATTTTTTTTCTATTTGCCTTGAACAAAATACTCTTCGATCTGTGTTTGCTAGTACCCTTTCTTCCATGATGCACAGAATTAATTCTGATTTTGCAAGGTTCCATTAATTTTTAACACAAATAATTAAGTTCTAGATCTGCACAGTTTCATTATAATTAAAACGAACCTTGGAGGAAAGGCAAGATACAATGCAAGGACAGTGTAGTTTGACCTCAGTACCACTTGTATGCTGATTATACCCTAAGCCAGCATGGTATAGTGGGTGAGTGTTGGACTAAGATCTGGGTAGACCCAGGTTAGAATACCCACTCTGCTGTGGAAGATTACTGGGTGGTCTTAGGCCAGTCACACACTCTCAGCATAACCTGCTTCACAGGACTGTTGTGAGAATACAATGGAAGAAGGGAGAAAAATGTTGTAAGTCACTTTTGGGGGGTCAATGTAGCTGTGTCCATCCCATAGACTCAGATGTCTAATTCATCCCAGACCCAGAGGTCTAATTTATGCCGTTCGGGGGGGGGGGGGGAGGCCTAAAACATGTCAAATTCTCATAAATGTGTAGGAATACTAAAACATTTTTTTAAAAAACAGGAATCTCTGAGATCTCCCCCAGAAGACAAAATAGGGACACTTGATTTGCCAGGAATCACCGGGGGCTGTATTTTGGGCCGGCGGTGGGGGGGGGGGGAGAGGCCTAAAACATGTCAAATTCTCATACATGTGTAGGAATACTAACACATTTTTTTAAAAAACAGGAATCTCTGAGATCTCCCCCAGAAGACAAAATAGGGACACTTGATTTGCCAGGAATCCCAACATAACAATCATGCCTAGAAAACTGGTAGGGTTGCCAGATCTGGGTTGGGAAATACCTGGAGATTTGGTGTGTGTGTGTAGCCTGGGGAGGGAGGGGTTTGGGGAAAGGAGGGACCTCAGCAGGGCATAATGCCATAGTGTCCACTCTCCAAAGCAGCCATTTTCTCCAGGGGAGCTGATCTTGGTCGTCTGAAGATCAACTGTAATCACTGTTCCCTCTAAGCTGAGTCAGTGTGAGCTAGCTCACAGTTCTTTAGCCTCCGGCTCAGACATTTTTGTCTTAGCTCAGGAAGGGATGGCTCCAGAGCAAACTAATTTATGTGGCAGCCAAATCGCTTGCTCACAACTTTAATGCCAGTGGCTCACAAAGTAGAATTTTTGCTCGCAGGACTCCACAGCTTAGAGGGAACATTGACTGTAATAGCTGGAGATTTCTGGGTGCTACCTGGAGGCTGGGAAGCCTAAAAACTGAGATAGTAGGAAGATACATTTCAGAAACAAAGAACAAACGCTTATGCTTTAATAAAAGTATTGGCCCTTAAGGTGCCACAAGACCCCCTTCTTTGTTTTTGCTGCATTGGGATGACATGGCAACTCCAGTAGAATTTACAACCTTCCTGTGGTCCTTAGAAGGCATTTTTAATTTTCTTACTTGAGTGTCTGAGCGCCCTTTGAAAATCACCTCAACCTAACCTTTTATTTTCTCCGTGACCCTGCACTTGGTGGCCTTTGTGGGCAAAACTCTGAATTTCCAAAAGCCATTGTACTGAGGGTCTTCTAAAGCCCGGTCTCCCGGCAGTTTGGGACTTGGGGGCAGCTAAACGTGAATTATGATACCTTGAGATGTCTCAGGTTAACCTTGCAGTCTTTAGTTGCTTTGGTGTCTCAGGCCTGTCATCCATTAGCAGACCTCCTTGGGTGAGCTTTCATCATTTAGAATATATGATGATTTTCTTAGCTGGCTCAGCTAATTGGAAGTGACACTGGCTTCAAATAGCAACTGTTGCTTTTAAGGAGGTCAGGATTTTCAGCCCTTGTTTAAAATTACGACTATATACCATTGACTAGAATGGGAGAAATTTCAAATGTGGTGAACTTCAGGTTTCTCTTATTTTTCTTTTGATGGTAATGCACCCTTCAGCCATTTCCAGTGGCTTGAAAGAAATTCTCACACAAGAAATGCCCGTTGAGTTTATTTATTTATATTTTTATACCCTGCTTGTATCCTTACTAGGGAATCCAAAAGTAGCTTACAATACCATTCCCCCTGTTATGTACTGGTGGAGCTTGAGTATGAGCAAGGCTCCAAAAGCCTTCAAGAGTATTGGTTGTGTTACTGGTAACAGCCAATCATATTTGTTCACTATAACCCAATAGCCACACTGTCATTAGTTGTATATAGCTCATGCAAATGAAGGATTCTGACTGCCTACTTGGTGTTGGTTGTTGTTTAAGGTGGGTGTGGTTTTTACAAGTATAATTTGGCTCCTGTTGAGCCTGTGTCCTTGGTTCAGAGGTTCAATAAAGAAGCATGTTGTTATGAAAAGAGCTGCCTTGTCTCAATACTTAATACCCACCTCCTCCATTTTATCCTCACAACATCAGTGCTGTTAGGTGGCTTAGGCTGAGAGTGTATAATTGCCCCAAAGTCACTCAGTAAGCTTCCATGGCGGGGAGGGGGATTCCAGCCGAGGTCTCCCGCATCCTAGTCTGCCACTCTAACCACTTCTCCATCTCTCAGTTGGCTCTCATCAATTGCCAGTATTTTCATAATTCTGTTCTTATAGGAGAGCTTCAAGCACCTCTTGTTTCATTTTCAGTAGGTCTTAAAGGTGCCACTGGACTCCAAATTTGTTCTACTGCTTCAGACCAACATGGCTGACCACCTGGATCTTCATTTTCAGTGTTATTGCAACTTTACCTTAGCCAAGGACGTTTTTGTGCAGAAGTACAAGTGCATTAAATTGTATTCAAATGCAACACCCAAAGTAATCTTTATCCATTACAAGAATAAGCCTGGTTTATTTCTGGGTTCCTATATTTCCTTCCTCTTCCTCTTATGTTCCTTACCACACTTGAAGGCTTCCAGATTTTAGAAGTCTTTGATATAACTCTTTTGAGATGTCCAAAATGCAGGCAACTCAGTAAATCAGAGTTTGTTGCCCACAGAACAGTTTTATATCACGATTGACTAGATATTGTTATTAGAATCCTAGTTAGTGGGGAAGAAACAAGCTCCTATATTTGGAAGTCTAAACAAATTAGAGTTGAATTGAACCAAGAAGTCTTTGAAAGGTGGGCTAGCACACATGTGCCCCTGAATAGACTATGAGTCCACTGTCCAGTAGCACCTTAAAGACTAACAAAATATGTTGCAGGGTATGAGCTTTGGTGAGTCACTGCTCACTTCTTCAGTGACTCACAAAAGCTCATACCCTGCCACTTATTTTGCTAGTCTTCAAGATGCTACTGGACTCTTGCTCTTTTCTACTGCTACAGACAAACTAACACTGCTACCCATCTTGATCTATAAATAGACCATGTTTGTACTTCTCACAAATGTACTGTAGTTTGTTTATGATGCTTGAATGCAGCTAAACTGATTTATTAATGGCCTTAAAATCTTAAGCCCTGTTCACAAGTTACAGTAAATATATGTAAAACCTAGGTTCAGTAATTCTCATGTTATGCTCAACAGATGTACAGCAGAACATGTGATTGTGACCCCACATTTATCCCCGGTTTCATTTGTAAAGACAACACAAGTTGACTCTTTTGTACAAATAGGTGTACATATGTACATGCAGGTTGTATGTGCATTTGCTTTAACATGTGAACAGGGCTTCAGTGGACAGCATACCCTTCATTTTTCTTCATCTGTATGTTCAGTAACTCTCACGAATCATTCAACAAATGTAGAGATGACTGTGTGATTTAAACCCTACATTTATCTAGGTACTGATCCCTGGCTTCATTTTGAAAGTGAACACACATTCGCCCTTTCTTACAAACAGGTGTACACACGCATATGAAGGATAGGGTTGTCAGACTCCTGCCAGGGGTGGGGAAACCCCCGCTTTTGGGGGGCACTTCCCCCTCAACTGGCTCAAGAGGCGATGTGATGACATCACCTGGAAGTGACATCATCACACTGTATGGCGATGCTCTAGTTTTGGGGTAAAACTCTATGGTAAAATTGCCTACAAACCATAGAGTTTTGGCCAAAAACTAGAGCATCACCCCTGATGTCGGCAATGTGATAACATCACTTGCAGGTGATGTCATCACGCTGCATGTGGTAAAAGATCCCAGGAAAGCTCCTGGATCACCCTGCTGGCTGCCACGTAGGACCTGGCAACCCTAATGCAGGATGTACATGTCTTCACACTGACATGTGAGCAGGGCTGTCCCTTGTGCATTTCACTGACTTCTGACATTGGCATTCCTAAAACAATGTCTATTGGTCTGCCTAATAATGATGATGAGAATAACTTCTAATCTAACAGCCAAGTGCTACCCTCTGTTTGGAAAGGCCAATCTGCAAAATGGGGCCAGCCATAACTGTGCTATACCAAGAACCTGATTTTGAGGTGCAGCATATGAAGGCACATGAAGCTGCCCCATACTGAGTCAGCCCCTTGGTCCTCCGAGGTCAGTATTGTCTACTCAGACTAGCAACGGCTCTGCAGGGTCCCAGTCAGAGATCTTTCATATCCCCTGCTACCTGATCCTTTTAGCAGGAGATGCCGGGGACAGAACCAGATACCTTCTGCATGCCCAGCAGATGCTCTCCCACTGAGCCACAGCCCTTAAGCCCTTGAGCCACAACCTCCACCCCAAAGTTAATAGCAATTTTAATGCATGTGTAGATGTTGTTTTGCATTGCTGTAGGGAGAGAAGGCAGTGATGAAGTGGGAGGAGCCAGAGGGGATGGCAAGAAAAATGGGATTTCCCTTCTTCATGAATTCCCCTTTTGTAATAACAACAATTATAATACTTAGCATAAATATGCAGCACATTCAGTGTATAAAACACTTAATGCACATTCACAGTCATCACACCTCAAGCATCCGAGTGTGCTTTGGTCCACAAGATCTACTGCCACAATAAATCTGATAAAGGTGCCCGAAGGCACTGTTCTGACTCAAATGTGGCTCATGACTGCCTAGGCCTGAGGAAGTGGAATGGCAGGTTGTTGTGACTCCTAACCGCAAGTGCAAAACAAGATGGTTTAGGGCTATGATCCTCTGCGGATGGGCTCAGGAGTAAGTTGCACCCACTCAGTGGTTAACCTGGCTCTGACTGTTTCCCAGCTTCACCAGTCATTTCTGGAGCTTCCTCTGGGACAATATTCAGATAACACTTCAGTTATCATTTCAAGGCCAAGTTAAGATGTTTTTGTTCCCCAGGGCTTTCCCTTCATTTGCTGTTTACAATTGTCTTGTGTTCTGCCTTTTAATTGTTTTGCTCCTTTTAGATGTTTATTGCTTTATTGTTTTGGCTGCAGTCTTGTTTAATTTTTAAACAGTTCACTTGCCTTTTAAAGCAAAGAGGTGGTATAGGATATTTTCCCTCTTAAATGAATGGTGATTTGGATCATGCCAATTGTTTCCACGGAGGGAAGGATTTTTGCCTGTGCAGTATATTTCTCCTCCAGGTGTTAGTACATTTCTCCTCCAGGTGTAGTAGAAGTATCATTTCACAGGGGCATGTTGGTCTGCAATGGGGCAGGAACAACAATGGTGGCATTTTACACTATGGAAGGAGAAATTTTAGGAGTAGGAGGCAGCCTATATAGTTTGTGGGATTTGTCAAAATTCTCTTTGGTCTGAAAATGAAAGCCCCTTGCTCCTATGCCATCCTGCCCTTCCTGAATGAAGCTCGAGGGGGCATATATAACTCTCCATTTTAGTCTCACAATAAACCTGCAGGGTAGGTTTAGGGTGGGAGTGGAGTGACTGGCCTGAGGTTACCTAGAGACTTTCAGGAGTGGGGTGGGATTTGCACCCAGGTCCAATCCTGCACTCTTCTGAATAGTTCCACCTCTCTATGTAATTTTTCCTGTTTCTGAGTTTGCACACTAATCTTTTAAAGACTTGACAACAGGAGTGTGACTTTTTAAAAGGTGAACTGAGTCAAAATAGAAATGGTAAAGCCTCTTAAATTGTTGTGCTTTTAAAAAATGAATTTAGGCAACTGAAAGATCTTAGCGTGGTTTAGAAGCTCATCTGCTGAAGTGATCATGGCAGACATGACAATTTTTTTTAAAATGTAAGTTACAGAAGGACCATCCCAGCATCAGAATTCTAGATTCCACGTTTGTGTCAGTGAGCAATTGTTCACACTGTTTTTACTCTGTTGACACTTACATTTATTTTTGGCTCCATAACATACATTTCCTGATAATCATAGACCATTTCTAAACATTTCTTTACAGGGTTTGGGGAGGGGGTATGAATTGATGGGAAGAAAAAGATGATAGGGGGAAAATTCAGCCATTTGAACAATAACACGTTGGAAGGATTGTTTGACCTTGTGTTCTCTGCTTTCTGCACATGGGAAGCATTTTTGAAGGGTGGCTTTTGATCCAATAACTATTATAGTCTCACCTGTCAAAAAGTATTTAGGGATCCTTTAAATCCACAGGTAGTTTGAGTGCTGAATGCGCAAACCAATTCCTTATGCTAAAATAAAATTGTTTCTTGAATTTATATCAAAGGGTGGGGAAATGTTTGCTTTGACAGATGGTTTTCACTCACAGTTCCTTTCCAAGAGTAATCAGTCACATAATTGCCATGGGGTAGTAAAATTGTGCTTTTAAAAAAAAAATTAATCAGTTATCAGCGATAACTAAACAAATGATCAAAGACTGCAAAGACTGGATCTTAAAAAGCCCATAAACGAATTGATTTAGAAAATGTCTGATTTGTTCTTCAGGAAACAATGCACCTAAAGTGAAATACATAAAAAGAATGCATGGTAGTGAAGCAAAATAAATTTATTGAACCAACTAAAAAGAAAAAAACTGAAGCCACTGCCAGTAATTACTAAGTATCCTGATGACCAAAGGTATATGTGACTGTGACTAGAATGAGTCTTCAGTGCTCTTTGAAAATCACCAAGAACTTGGTTCTACTGAACCACAGTAGGAAGTTAGTTCCATAGATTGAGGGTTACTGAGAAAGTCTGTCCTGAGTGGTCATCGTATCAGATGAGGCTGCTGAAAGATTTAGAAGTGGCATATTTTAAAGACCAGAATGGTACATATGGGAGAAAGTACTTCCCAAAGTATCGCTGGTCAAGTTTATAAAGGGTTTCAAAGGTAAGAAACAGCACCCTGAAATAATTTCTCCTGGAACTGTATTGGTAACTAGTGGAGCTCTTACAAGACTGATGTTTTATGTTTTCTAAAAATCAACATGGCCACTGCATCCTGGACCAATTGTAGCTCTTCTTAAGACAAAATCCTGGCTTGACGCCCCTTCCATTGCAGAGTTATGAGGTGAGAGGTTTGAGCTGCACATTTCCCTTTATAACTCTGCCACAGAAAGGTCTAGAGACCTACCTTTTAAAAAAATGGAAGCAGGGGCTTCAGTGATTGTGGCAGTACATCATTAGAAGATTAGATTGCAAAAGCACAATAGCAATTGCCATTAAAAACCACACACACCTCCAAATGCACAGCAAGCAAAAAATGCACAGCAAACCTAGCAGTTCGAAAGCAAGAAATTGCAAGTAGATAAATAGGTATCACTTTGGTGGGAAGGTAACAGCGTTCCGTGGGCCTTGGTGTTTAGTCATGCCAGCCACATGACCACGGAAACGTCTTCGGACAGCGCTGGCTCTTCGGCTTTGAAACGGAGATGAGCACCGCAACCCTAGAGTCGGATTCGACTGGCTTTTGAGCAAGGGAACCTTTACCTTTACTTTATGTGGAAACAGGGGTCATTTGGGGGGGACGCGGGGGGACGCCATCCCCCCGGGTGAGGTGCGGGAGGGCGGGGCCTGGAGCTCCCTGCTGGTGCCCGCTGGAGGTCGCCGCCGGCTGTGGGGAGGACACACTTCCGGTGATGTCAGGGGGTGTGGCATATGCTAATGAGTTATGCTAATGAGTCCCCCTAGCTCTTTTTCTACGAAATGACCCCTGTGTGGAAGCATAAATAGTAATAAATTAATGAGTAATAAAGAAATGCTGTATTTTAAAAGAAATTCTACTCTTCGGTATCTGTATAAGTAGTCCTTAGTTAATGGCTCCTTATTTATTTGGAAGGGCAGCACTTTGCACATGAGCAGTTTTGACAAAACCTGATGCAAACCTGTTCATCAGGCATTTGAGTCATTTGCTGCCAATCAATTAGATTGGGTGATCTGTTTACATTTGATTGTCTTATTCAAACATAGTAAATCCAACTGTTAAACACGTTCAGCATGAATGCATCCCCACAGACAGAAGCATAAAACATAAAACAGAAGCATAAAACAGAAGAATTTTAAAATATACTAAAATTAAGCAGTAGAACTAAAAACATTAATAATCAAATCACAGATTAAAGGGGAGGGGAAAACCGTCATGCATTTAAGACTATACTCTCCTCCCTTTTAGGGCTGGGAGAATAAATAGGTCTTCACATGGTGCTGTACAGACACGTCAGATCAGGTGTCAGGTGAGTCTCCAAAGGCCTTGCTCTTTCCTGCCATCTCCCTCACATGAATGGCAGGCAGGAATATATGAAACAAGATGGTCTTTTAAGTATCCTCTTCCCAAACCATTTCTTTAAGGTGTCCCTGGACACCTTTTGTTTTGGAAATCATCAATGCATTTTGTGCATTTTATGAAGCATGATTATACCTTTTCAAAAAATAAGTTAGCTACCTTGGATATTTTGACTGAAGAAGAAAGGTGGCACCTAAATAAAGACGTGCCATGGGAAACAGGACTGGAACAAACAGGAAGTTGAGGGATTGGTGGGGTCATGGATCACTGGTAGAACATCAGCTTTGAATGCAGAAAATCCCAGTTTCAATTCCTGGCTAGGGATGGGCAAGGACTGAGAAAATGTGGTTCGGTTCATGGTGTGCTCAGTTCACAAACTACGAACTGTCACAGACTTTTAGAGACTAAATGAACCGGTTTGGTTCATGAGGTTCATGATGCAATAGAACAGCCCCTCCCCAGTGTACTAGAAACACCAAACTCACGGGTGTCTCTGGCTGACTCTTCTCTACCTGCACTCCACGTCTGGTGAGGATTGGATTTACAGGGCCCGAGTTACGAGCCCCAAAGAAAGTGCCCCCAGGAAAGTGCTCTCTGGGGAAACATCAGGCAAAGGTTCAGGAAGTTCAGGAGTATATAGAACGGACCCTGTGCAAGGCAAACTTGCAGGGTATCTCCAGCTAACTCTCCTTTACCTGCCCCCCCAAGTTTGGTGAGGACTGGATTTATGAGATCTGAGTTACGCCCCCCCGAAGGTCCCCCAATCCTCCATTGTTTCCAATGGAGGGGGAAAAACCAGCAAAAAAAGCAAAAGAAAAAAAGCAAAGGCAATAGAAGCTCAGTAGAACAAAATCAAAGTCCCAGAGAATCTCTGCAGTAGAAACTGAAGGTGGTGGTGGGCATTTTTGCAAGCTTAGCAGAACCAGTGCAAAGTGCCAAGCAGAACCAGTGCCAACAGGATTAACGAAACTGCTTCAGAGGGAAATGTCAGCTGCAGGTTCAAAGGTGTACAGAACGGACCCCCTGCAAGCCACACACACCAAACACACGGGGATCCTCACCCTGCCACCTGCTCCTCTACAATCTCTCCAAGTTGGGGGCAGATTACATTTCTGGGGTGCCAGTTATGGACCCCCCCCAGGTCACCCACTTTTATACCCTCCCACCCCTCCTGAGTGTGAATACCTTTGTGTGCCATGAGGGTGTGCCATGGGGGGGAAGAAGTCCTCCACCACCTGGTAACCACAGGCCCATGTCCCCGGGCACCAAACCCATCCTGCCAGCCCACTGGGACCTGGAACTAGCAGGGCATTACCATGGGTCTCAGAGCCTCCATCCCCTGGTCTGTTCCTGGGGCTTTCCACAGAAGCAAAAGAGTTGTTAGCACTGCCCAGAGACACCCACAGTTGCTGCTAACGCTCTCAGGAGAGGAGGGCTCTGACAGCAGTGATTCAGAGGGTGGGGGGAAACCCACAGATTGGAAACATTTCCAAACCCTCCCCAGTGACCCCTGTGTGCCAGACTGCCAGGTGTACCACACACGTGTCCATAGGGGTGCAAATCCCCAACACTTGTCCTCCTTTGTCATCCGCAGACACCTGCAAGAGGTACACCCAACTATGTTGCCACTGGAGGAAAGGGTGGTGGCCAGCAGGAGGAAGAAAAGGCCCACTCCCTCTCAGCAGACAGAAGTGGAGGGGGAGCGCAGGAGGTCCCTCCAAGAAAGGCTTCCTGTACTCGGGTCACCCTCCAAGAGGCCAAAAGGGCTACATGGAGGGCCTGGGAAGCAGTCGCTCTCCTCATTGGTGAGATGATTGCTGTGGATGGCCAACCCTTCTTCCTCATGGAGGACGTAGCCTTTCGCTGGCTGCAATGGCAATGGCCAAGGCTCCGCTCTCCAGAGTGCAAGGCAGAAACATGCACTTCACGACAGACCTCCAGAGCACCCAGCAGGACTGTCGGGGCATGGCCCAGGCCCCAGGAGGTGACAGTCCTGCCACTGGCTACAAAGTGGTTCTGCTCCATGTGTAGGGGATGGATGCAGACCACATGGTGCAGAACATCGCCGCCTTGTGATACAGAGTAGCCTGAGGGAGTGGGTGGGCAGTGGCAACATCATCTGTGGCTACATGGTGATGGATGCCTGCACCAACATGCTGGCAGAGGTGAAGTGTGTGCAGTATTGCTCTATTGAATGCAGCGCTTGTGCAATGGAAATGAGAGCTCTGCAAAGAGGTGCGGAGGCTACAGGCCAACAGACATGGCCGGATGGATCAGTGGGTGGAAGAGGCTGGGGGGGGGGGGAGAAGGAACTGCTGCAGCTCAGCACCTCCACCTCAAAGAGCCCAGTCAGGGAGAAGCCCTACTACTGAGCATACAATGGCAGAGAATTCAACAGAGGTGATGGTCCCCTGAGCCCACCTCCACTGACCCCCTGGAGTACTGGTCACACAAGGCTGTCATCGGGCCTGACCTCTGTTGTGTGGCCATTTGCCCTGAGCCCACCTAACACCCAAACCCCAGCAAGGGAGAGAAGTTCACATTCAGGAGGGTATAAAATGTGGGTATTCAGCCAAGGCTCCCAATAGCTATGCCCCACTGTTCGGTGTGAGTTGAGAGACAGGGTGGCTTAGAGCCCTGAGTCTTTCGGTGTGAGTTGAGAGACAGGGTAGCTTATAGCCCTAAGTCCACCTAACGCCCCAAATCCCAGAAGTTCCCTGCCTCTCTGTCTAACATCCAACAGCCAACAGAGCAGAGGCCATGGAGCTGAGCTGAGGGTATATGTAGCATTCTGATCCCATAGAGCAGAATAGGAACTCTGTTATTGGCAGCCAGCAGTGCTTCTTAAGTTTTGGAGAGCCCCTATTGGTGTTTCCAAGGCTGGAGAATTCCTCTCCCCATTGGTTTGAAGTTTTGTAAACAGTCTAATTGAGCAGAGACAGTCTGTCTGGAAATGTACCCATTCACAAACTGCCACGAACTGCCATGAACAGCATGAATGTTCGTGGAATGTTTGTGGAATGTCACCCTGCCATGAACATCGTTTTGTGAACCATGAACCAGCCAAAATTCATGATGAACTTTAGTTTGTTAGCCCATTCATGCCCATCCCTATTCCTAGGATTACTAGCTTAAAGGGCCAGGTGATAGGTGATGTGATAGACCTTTACCTGAGATCCATTCCAGGAGAGCCACTGCCAGTCATAGACAAAACTGGCCTTGATTGATAGACCAATGGCCTGACAGGGTAAGGCAGCTTCTTATGTTCGTGTGGTGTGAGAAATGGGAGGTTAACACAGTAGCCTAGCTAAGAATAAAGCCCCTCTTTGGCATGGAAGCCCAGGAGGTGGTTAGAAAGCAAAAGGAAGAAAGGGGTAGCTTTGGACTTCTTCCCCCATGGAACTGAGGCCAGGCTCACAACATATCCTGAAAGCAAGCCAACCAAACCATATAGGGAATGAATAGAGCCACTTGAGTGGGAAGGAGAACATTACCACAGATTAAGAGGTACATATAAGTATTGGGAGATGGTAGTCAATAAGTTCAGGAGTATTGTGGGGAACTTGTGGGGAGGGAGCATCCTATTCCCTCTGCCTTTGCTTCCTCCCCTCTCCCCCATTAATTCTGTGTCACTCTTACTCCCCCCCCCCTTCTCCATCATATATCCCCCCTCTGTTCTTTTCCCCACTTTTTCTGTCACTCCTTTTCTCTTGCCTATCTCCCATTTTGGTGCCTTGGTGGTGGTGGGGAAGTGTCCTGCTGAGATGGCTCAGTGGCTGAAGAGTGTGGAGAGCAATGGCTTCTGCTCATTCTCCCATGCCCTCCTTCTTCTCACATGCCGCTTGCCTCTGATTCTGAAAAACTGTGTCTCTATATGGTTTTTGGGGGTTTTTTTTGTAATCCCAACCTTTGTTTACTTTTAGGATTGTTCTACAAACCTGGGGTTATCCCCAGGTTTGTAGAAGTATCTCTTGTGGGTTACATGGCCCCAATCCACAGGTTTAAGTATCTGCAGATGGGGCCATGTTGACTATTAGATACACTGATAACCACCCTGATGGGGTTTTTTTTGGTAAATGTGTCAAAAGGATCCCTGTTTCTGGCACCAACTTTCACCTTTTTCTGTCTGCAAGATGCTGACTGAGCATGCTCCAGAACAGATTGTTTGACAAGCTGTGTGAGATGCCATAGCCATAAGTTTCCAATGGACTTGCCGCCACACGTGACTGTTGACAAGTCTCTGACATCTATCTCGATTGCACCTAGAGCCTCAACAAACTCTGATTCTTTCCAGGTAATTGCTGATATCTTAAGCCCAGGTTTTGTTTTTTTTACTCAGCAAATTTCAGGAGTTGCGAGCAGATGCACTGGCAGGTTTTCAGATCTCTTGTGACAATCGAAAGCAGCTGATGCATGTTTTTGAGATGTAGCGGAAGTCTGCCAGAACATGACTTAATATCACAAACAAAGCCAGTCAGTGGCAGCTTTTGACCTTGTGAAATCAGAAAAGAATGTCGTTGCGACAGAAAAATCTAAGGAAAGTTAAATCAATGAACAGTCTGTGAGCTATAATTTATGTCGCTAGCCTGTTAGCTATTATTCAAGTGTGTTTCATTTCACTAAATGGACTGTTACTGTTATTATTTTATTATTAGTAATACTGCAAGAAGGGGACTCATGGGAAATTTGTAGAGTGTGATAAATGATTTGGAATCCCTGCCATCCCATGCATACCCAAATCTGCTTTGTCAAGATTCTTTAAGCTCTTAAAGCAGGAGTCCCTGACCTTTTTGATCCTTTGGGCACTTTTGGAATTCTGACACAGGGTACTGGGTGCAACCACAAAATGGCTGCCACAAGAGGCAGAACTAAACATACACCCAAAGGAATTCCAAGTACAGGGGAGGACAGGGATAATTTTAAAAATACACTGGGAAAGAGGAGTGAAAAAAGCAATAAAACTAACACTAGGAGTGTGCACAAAAAAAATCAGGATTTTTTTGGATTTGGGTATATTGGACCCCCAAAATATCAGTATTCCCAATATTTCCAAATTCCAATATGGATTTTTCAAAAATCCAGATTCCTGCCCCCCCCACCCCCCGCTCTGTTATACACTATGGCAGGGGTGTCGAACTCATTTGTTATGAGGGTTGGATCTGACATAACTCATTTGTTATGAGGGTTGGATCTGACATAAATGTCACTTTATCGGGCCAGACACAGGCAAACCCAATTAGCAATATTATTTTTTACTCAAAATACAAACATGCTTTAAAAATAAGAGCATAAGCAGAGCCCTGCTGGATCAGACCAGTGGTCCATCTAGTCCAGCATTCTGCTTCACACCATGGCCAATCAGTTCCTCTGAGTCTACACAATATTCCAAATGAGGCCACCCCATAGATCTATACAGGGGCATTACAATATCAGCTGTTTCGTTTTCAATCCCTTTCCGAATCATCCCTAACTTAAGTATTTTCCTTTTTTCACTGCTGCAGCACACTGGGTTAGAATGTAAAGAGAAGCCATGTTGGATCAGGCCAATGGGCCATCCAGCCCAACACACTGTGTCACACAGGTGCCCTCAGGACTCAGGACCAGTGGGGCCAGAACTCCAGAAGCCCTCCCACTGTTGCCCTCCAAGCCCCGAGAATACAGAGCATCACCCTGGAGGAAATGGCTACTTTGGAGAGTGGACTCCCTTGCATTAGACTCCCCCCCCCCGCATAATCTCCAGGAAGTTCCCAATGGAGTTGCCATCCCTAGTCAGAGCACCCATAAAATAACTGGGGGGAGGTGGGCTCCAGTTGGGGAAGCTGGCCACCTGGGGAGAGGCACAAGGTTGAGTCCGCGGAAAACTGTAGAGAAACCTCCTGGGGCGTCCGTGGAGCAGCCAGCCAAAACAGCCTTCTTCCTTCCTCCCCTCCCTCCTGTGGCTGAGGACTGGCAGGGCTGAGCAAGGGAGGTGTGTCTGGTGCAACACAGTTCAGCTGGGCTCCACCAGGGCCATCCCTTCCCCAGATCAGGAGGTGAATGCACAGCCTCTGCCTCCTCCCCAGCGTGCGTGATGGTGTGGCACAGCAGCGGCTGTTACAGGCTACTGCAGGGGAGCAGGCTAAGCCGCTCACCAAGCCACAGCCTCGCGAGCACCCCTCAACAGTATCCAAAGCAACAGACAGGGTAAGCGGCCGGCCTGCAAGCCTGTGAGTGGGAGGCAGGGTGAAAGAGCAAAGGCCTCCAAAAGCCCACCAGAGAGAGTGAACTGAAGGGGTGTGTGTGGACAGGTAAAAAGGCGACAGCTGGCAAGGCCACCCAAACCCCAGGCCAGCAGCAGCAGCCCAACGCTCCCCAGCAGCCCCACGAGTGGGGTGTGCGCGCGCAAAGGCCACCAATAGCCCTCCTGGAGAGAACCAACCAAAAAGCAAGGCTACCAAAACCCCTGCTCAGCAGCAGCAGCCAAACACCCCTCAGCAGCCCCCAAGGCCCACTGCCCAAGCACCCCACCCCATCAGATTGACCCCCAAACCTCTCTTGTAAAGCAGGCATACCGCCTCCGCCGAGGTAGGTCCCAGCCCATCGCCCCACCACCACTGATGCCTCAGGCACCACTCCACATGTGCCTTGGTTGTTCCTTGTCCTGTGCCGCAGCTCCTTCTGCTCAGGAATTGCCCAGGCTGTCCCCGCCTCCTTGCCCTCATGCCCCTCCCCTCCTAGCCTTTGCCCAATTGGCCTCTGCTGCTTTGGGTCAGACGCTGAGCCAGGAAGGCAGCCGGCAATGGGGAAGAGGGAGAGGGGTGTGACCAGACTGGGAAGAATAAAAGGAAGCAGAGGAGCTGAGGTCGGGGAGGAAAAGAGCTGGGAGCTCAGTGGTTGTGGAGCAGAGCACCAGCAGGGAGGAGGAGGAGGAAGGAGGTTGCTGGTGGGCAGGATAAGAGCCCTGGGTGGGCCTGATCCAGCTCATGACACTTCTGCCCTATGGGGACCATTATAGATGGATCTATCTGGGGGTATCCAGGGGTCTGGGAGTCTGTTTTTTGAGGTAGAATTGGACCAATTGGTCCAATTCTATGGCCCTCCAAAGTAGGTGCCTCCATCCTCCATTGCTTCCATTGAGGGGGGAGGACTGCAGAAAAAGCAAGAGCAAAACAGAGAACCTCTGTAGTAGAAACTGAAGGGGGGATTTTTTGCTAAGTACAGAGTGCTCAGCAAAACCCAGTGCCACTGTTGCAATGCCAGCTCAACAAATCCAAATGGGGAGGGAGTATGCAAGTCCATCAGAACACTCTGAAAGTGTTTAAAGGGCTCACTGTCTCTTTGAACACCTTCTGCAAGTCCTGCTAGTCCACTCCAAAGGCGTTTAAAGGGACTGTGAGCCCTTTAAATGCCCTTTGACTACAGGTATCCGGAATGCCAGATAATCCCAAATATTTTTGGAGTTATTCTGGATTGGCTATACCAGATAGCCAAAATGATCCTCAAATGTATTTTTGGCTGAGAGCTCTCTTGAGAACGGCTCTTTCAAGGACAGCTCTGACAGAACTATGGCTTGCCCAAGGTCATCCAGCGGTTGCAAGTGGAGGAGTGGGGAATCAAACCTGATTCTCCCAGATTAGAGTCCACACACTCAACCACTACACCAAACTGGCTCTCAGCTGTTCTCAGCACTCATGCTCAGTACTCGTCAGACTTTTTTTGAGTGTACAATGTCATATTTTTCTGCATTTCTAGAGAGTCCCTGGGAAAGATTATTTCTACTTTTGTTTGTTGGGTGACTTTTTCTGCTTTTGCAGTTGGCGCAAGCCATTTTACTATATATATATTATACAGAGAGCCAGTATGGTGTAGTGGTTAAGAGCGATGGACTCTAACCTGGAGAACAGGGTTTACTTCCCCCACTCCTCTTCACCATGGAGACTGCTGGATGACCTTGAGCCAGTCACAGTTCTCTCAGAACTCTCTCAGCCCCACCTACCTCACCTGTTGTGGGGAGAGGAAGGGAAGGTGACTGTAAGCCACTTTCAGACCCCTTAGGATAGAGAAACGTGGGGTATAAAAACCAACTCTTCTTTTTGTAGCCATTTTAATGTATTTATTAATTTCACTGTTGGTTATTGTCATTATTTACTAACAGCATTTATACAGTGTATTTCAAGTACTTTCTAT
Organism: Gekko japonicus; assembly: GCF_001447785.1. Taxonomy (NCBI): domain Eukaryota; kingdom Metazoa; phylum Chordata; class Lepidosauria; order Squamata; family Gekkonidae; genus Gekko; species Gekko japonicus. The sequence continues at coordinate 70,013 of NW_015161512.1, forward strand.
ACAAAAGATCGGTACCCATATTTCCCCCACTTTTAGGGCTAATAGTAGTGCAAGGAGTTTCAATGAGCAGCTCTCTGAAGGGCTGGGATGTTTATACTCTGGCTTCCTTCTGAACCAGGGATGCACATGCCTAAAAAGATACCTTCAGAAGATGCTGAATGATCTCCGTCTCATCTACTGTAGTCACCAAACCCTGCTCTTTTTTTTACCCATCTCTGTAAAGAGTTGTTCACTGCTTAGGGAGAAGTTAAACATCTTTTACTAAGGAAGGGAAACTGGCCAAATGTGACCCATGTGATTGCTCTGTGGCCAGAAACATAGATCATACCCCTGGAGTTTTGCTCTGTTGCATTCCTCAGTTGATGGCATCTCATCCGATATCCTTGTGAAAACCTGATCTTCCAACTGCTGTTCCATTCATCTTACTATGAGAAATGGTGTTTTTTTTAAAGTAAGGAATGTAAGAAAGGAAGGAATGAGAAATCTTCGGTCTTTATGGTAATACCCAGAGAGGCTGAGTAAGCAGAAGAGGTTCTGGTTTCTGTGGGCTGAGCTGCTGTGATGGGGCTGAGCAAGAAGACACATTTGGAGAAGTGTAATGAGGGGACAGAGAACAACAGCACTAGAAAAGGCGGTGGCCCGGAGGTATTTCATGAGGGAAGACCAGGAGGAGGAATGTGAGAGAGGAAAGAAAACTGAAGAGGGAAGGAACAGGAAAGGTAAGGCCCACAGGGACAGAAATTGCTGAGCTCAGGCAAGATGACGTTCATTTATTGTTTTGAAATAATGCACCAAATCTGGGGGGGGGCAGGCATCTGGCAGGCATTGGCTGTGGTGAAACAGCATTGTTCTTCAGGTGAGTGTAGTAATTGTGGTATCACTGAAGAATGACCAATAGCAAAAACACACACAAGGGATTGTTACTGTTAACTGGATGGTTCCCAGTCAAGAAGGAAGCCGAAGGTCACAAATCCCCTGCAACAATTTGCCTATTCTCTGAAGAGACTGAGCACTCAGGAACAATTTTGCCCTAAGATGCGGCTGTCAGCTATCAAGTGAGAGGAAGGGAGTTTGAAGGAGAAAATTGATGTGTTTTCCTCCATGGATTCTTAAGACGCAAGGTTCAGATGAACTTCTGGAAGACAGCTTAATAACTGAGGAGTCAACATCAACAAGGAATGTTAAAAATCTGAATTGTAGAGTGTTTGCTATCTCAAGGACTTGAATGAAGGGAACATGTATTACTTCCCAGGAGAGCTGGGGAAAGAAAATAGCAAATGTAAAGTATCACCCACCACCCCTTGAAGCTGGCGTCGCCTTTTGTCCTCTCCCGCTCTCAGACTGCATCATCCCTAAACTATCATTTTCTCAGCCTTTTTATGCAGATGTGTTAAATGGACTCGCCTATCAATGGGGAATCTCATGTTTGGTAACTCTCCTGTAAAATGTGGGTGATGCTTGTATGACACAGCCCTTAGCCTGGTTCTGGTTAAGCCCACATTTATCTATTTTTTTAAAAAAAGCCAAGAGTGGTTTTGCAGCCTGGTGGGAATGCACATGTAGTCACTGTAGCGGCACCCAATGGGAGAACAAGATTTAACTGAAAACATTTCTTCCACATCACATTTTATTCCCTTCCTCCTGGGAACTCAGGAAACTGTACATGGTTCTTTTGTCCTCCACCGTGTCCTCACAACAATCCTGTGAAGTAGATGAGGCGAGGGGTCATTTCGTAGAAAAAGAGCTAGGGGGACTCATTAGCATAACTCATTAGCATATGCCACACCCCCTGACATCACTGGAAGTGTGTCCTCCCCACAGCCGGCGGCGACCTCTAGCGGGCACCAGCAGGGAGCTCCAGGCCCCGCCCTCCCGCACCTCACGGGGGGGGGGATGGCGTCCCCCCACGTCCCCCCCAAATGACCCCTGGATGAGGCTGAGAAACAGAGACTGGCCCAAGGTCACCCAGTAAGCCTCAAGGCTGATCAAGGCATTGAATCTAGGTCTCCCCTGAATGACATTCTAATCACAAAACAGTCCTGGCTGTCAATTAGAGATCGGTCTTACATATGGATTTCCTG
>NW_015161512.1:72128-75008 GCF_001447785.1 Gekko japonicus
TCTGGCAGACAGCAGCTCTTCAGAGTATGAAAAAGTCTTTCCAGCACATGCTAAAGGGCTTAAATTGAAGATGCATTTTTTAAAATTTATTTACTTTAGTATTTGTGTGTGTGTGCTTGCATGCCTGGAAGTCATGGTGACTTCTGGTGACCCCTACTGGGGCTAGGACATTTTCAGATAGGTGGCTTGATTTAGCCTGCCTGTGCATCCCAGCCCTGATATTTCTTGGAGGTCTCCCTTCCAAATACTTGCCAGAGTTGGCCCTGCTTAGCTTCCAAGATCTGATGAGATCAGGCTTTTCCGGGCTATCCAGGTCAGGGCAAGATGCCAGGTACTGAATAGTTTTCCAGTAAACTAGATGCTCTACCACTAAATCTACCTTTGGTCCATTTAACATGGCATTTTCATTTGCAGTGAGTCTCCACAGTTTCAGGCAGAGGAAGGTCTCCATTGAGAAGAAAAGTGGGTAATAAGTTGCCTAAATAAACCTCCATGAGTGTGTACATAGCACAATGTTACCTGGGCCTGACTCTGCGTAAGGCAGTTCAGGGGGCTTCAGCCTATGGCTGTAGAGCCAAATGTGGCTCAGTACAGAAGCAAATGCAGATCTTTCAAAAACAAAATTGAATCTCTAAGTTGTATTGGAAGGCAGTGGGGTGCTAGAGTAAGCAGTGTATGAAAGGAATGGCATGCAAAGATTTTTATTGGACTAAAGGATGCTTTATGGAAAGGGAAATGACAGAGGTGAACAGTTGCCAAGAATCCAAGTATGACCAATGCACAGATTTCTGCCGGTGCACTGAAACAATTGTGCAGGGTGCTTCTGTGTATATTTATTACAGATTGGGAGGTCACGTGTGTGCCACTTTCTAATGAAGCACTCACAACAACCAGTGTTTGGACTGCGGAATCTTTAAGGATTATTAAACAATATGTAAATTATCAATAATATTAAGTTTACTGATTCAGTGATTCAAATGGGCTTTTTATGCTGGCTCCTAGTTGATCTCTTGCTCTGAATTTTGCTGTCACTTGGTTTTTTAATGATCAAAGGTTGCAGATCCCTGTAACTTCATATAGTAATCCCTGTAATTGGCTGTGTTCTCTGGCATGTGTGCTTTCTATGTCTCCTACAGTCCTTCCCTGGAGACCTGTGCTGGACAATGGACAAATTCGTCATGGATTCACTCCTGAAACTCCATTAAAAAAAATCTCTGAAACGTCTGGAACCCTATTTTAGAAATATCCAAGGTTTGGCTATAAACTGACAATAGCAATGGAATGTGAACATGGGGAGAGGAGGGTTCCATCTGTTCCTCAATACCTAAGCCCAATTGGGTGCCATTTTAATGACTCTGAACACTCCCTGTTGTTCCTAAGTACTGGAGAACATATGGTCTGTTTCCCCCTTTCAACTGTGGATCTCCTTGTTTCTGTCAGTTGGTGTCCTGGCTGTAATGTATTTTAATGTAATTCTTGTGTGTGTGAATTTAGTGTCGAGTTGTTCTTAGAGACGAGCTGCTAATGGCAGAAGCAAATGTCAAACATCTCAGAGGTCTCGTAAGCTGGAAAAAACCTTCTCTGTTATGTTTGTATTCTAAAATCACCTCAAAAGTATTAATAAGGACTCCTCGGAGAGCCAAAAAAAATATTCCTTTGCTTTGCTGTAAACCTAGAATGGTTGATAAATGACCACTTAGTTGCCAATACGGCACAATATTTCAATTTCCTGCCATCACAGAGGTATTCCAAAGGTTGAGTGGAGTTCACGCGCACAGTATGGGTTGTCCAGGACATTAGGCTTTAAACTAAAACCATTTCAATTAACTGGACACATTCCTCACACAACCCCAGCCAGTTGAAAACCAAGATGAATATAGCTTCTGTGATGTCTGACACATCGACGGGAGTCATAAATGATTTGAGCACGTTCTTAGCTCACATCAGGATCGGGCAAGGCCTATTCTTTGTGGCTGTCTACAGAAGGAAGACTGGTAATGATGCTTTTTTAAAATATATATATAAACTGTACGCTCCGACCTGGTGGAACTCTCTGCCAAATAACATTTGTGCCCTGCGGGACCTAGTTCAGTTCTGCAGGGCTTGAAAGGCAGAGATGTTCCGCCAGGCTGATGGCTGAGGGCAGCAACGGTTTTCTAATCAACGGTCTTAATCAGCCTGGCCTCTTTCTTCCTTCCACTCCCCCTGTGGGGTAAGAATAATTGCTTTTGGGGCACCCTTTGGAATGATTATTGTATTGTTTTAATGCTTTTAATTATTTTAAATTGTGTTTAAACATTGTATACCATCCTGAGCCTCAAGTATTGGGGGAGGGCAGTCTAAAAATCAAATTTATAAATGAACAAACAAATATAAATAAATAATGTGTGTGGTAGGTTTGCTATGAAGGTATGGTGAGGTTTGATCCACCAATGAATTTCAGCCAAGGGTCTCATAATATGGTCAGATGTTGCCATCATCATGATAGTGAAGGCTTTTCTGCCTTCATTGTCACTAGCTTGTCTTCCTGTCACTTGTCTCCATTGTCTGTTGTCGTTCCCACTGTTGAATTTAGATCCTAAGGTCTTCCAAGGGACCCTTTTCTTCCTCTTGCTTGTGCAACTCTATAAAGGATCCCAAACGTGGAAGGCAAGCGCTCTGTAAATAAATTAAGAATGCTGATAATTACCAACCCTGCGTAGACAGACTCACCAAATGAGCACTCAGTTGTGCTTTCTGGTCCTTGACTTTGGGCCCAATCCACGAGGAAGTTCGTCTGCAGGACCTGTACAGAAATGAATGGGAGCAGCACCATCCCTTTGTGTGGCTCCTGTCCGTTCCTGTGGGGGTCATGCAGCCTCATGCAGGGGGAAATCCCCT
>NW_015161512.1:75079-77116 GCF_001447785.1 Gekko japonicus
GTTTTTCCCAGGGTAATTTCCCTGTTGCCCACCTGCTCTCTTTTTCTTTGGGCCTCAGCATTCCTTTGCTGACTGTTATGGTTCCTTAAATACCTTCCATGCTGCGTCAAAGGATTTTAATTTCCTCACATTTGACTTCAGGGCCTCTCGACCTTTTCCTTTTCTTCAGCCCCTCCTCTCCAATACCTTAGTTCACTGTTTCAACAGCAAAGTGCTAGTGTTGTTTTTTGGTGTTTTTTTTTTAATCTATTATTCTTTTGTAATGGATATTCTTCTTTACTGACTTGTACTATTCATTTCAAATTTAAAATACTCCAACTGCAGGAACTTCTTTTATCCTGAGACAGAAACAGAAACTCTGTTTGCCCTGGAATGTTCAAAGCCTTCATGAATGAAGGGAGGAAAGAAAATGGGTATAGCCAAAGTACAGGAGAGAATGGGAAATATAGCTTCTACATTAGCTTTGGTGTAGCCGTTTTCAGACATCCTAAGAGGAGGACACCTGATAACTTGTGGGGAAGGGGAATTGTATCCCCCTGCATGTAGCAATGGTAGCTAGTATTTGTTGTTGTTCAGTCACACAGTCGAGTCCAACTCTTCGCGACCCCATGGACAAGATCTCACCAGGCCCTCCTGTTTTCCGCCGTCTTCTGAAGTTTGCTAGTATAGATGGCTTTAAAAGGAGTCTAATCAAATTCAGGAAAGAAAAGTCCATCCATGAATGATAGCCATGTTCAGAGCAATAAATAGGCACTATATAACATATGTACCTTCAGGGGTCTTGGACGTGTGAAGAGTCGTTATTAATCCTGATGGCAAAGTTGTAATGGGAATTGGAAATGACTCTTTAGCTATGCCAATCCCAGGAGATTGTTCCAGGTAAAGGCAGGCCCGTAGCCAGGATTTGTCATTTGGGGGGGCCTTCAAATAAGTCAAGGGACACTGACATCACAAAAATTAAAAAATAAATAAATAAATTTTTAAAAACTCACACTTGCCAGTTGGAGCAGGCTGCCACTCATCCATGGAGGTCTCCCATGTCAGGGCAAGGGGGCTAGTGAGTGAGCGCCGACATGCCCTGGAAGCCGAGCACCGTGGAGCTGGCCTCCACTGACGCTCTGGCTGTGCACCCAAACACAGGAGGAAGAGGAAGAGATGCCCTGGAGGCACAGTGCAACTGCCTTGGCCCCGTGGAAAGTTCCTGCGCTGTCAAAGGCCACCGGCCCCACCTTGCCTGCTGGCCCACCCGCCTGGCTGCCTCATGCTGCTTCCTGCAATGGCGACACTCAAGCAGGGGTGGCGGTGGTGGGAAAGCAAGCTGCGCTCGGGTTAGCGGCAGCAGTGGAGACAGTTCAGCTCTTGTGGAAAGGGTAAGTAACGTTCAGCTTCACTTGGGGCTACAGGGCTCCTCATCCTAGCCTTGCAGGAAGAGCGCAGGGGACAAAAAGCTTCCTTTCACAAGAGGGTGCGATGTTGAACACCTACCCCCAACTACTAGAAAAAATTTCACAAGCTGTGCTTGGGGAAGGGGCAGCGGGGGGGGGGGGGCAAGCAGCGCTTGGGGAAGGGGCAGCAGCAGTGAGCCTGGGCTAGATGGAAGTTGGGGGGCCTTGTTAGGAAGTCAGGGGGCCAGCCCCCCAAATATCCCAATGTAGCTATGGGCCTGGGTAAAGGGCACATGTCTGTGGCTAAAAGTATTTAAATTTTGTAAAGAAAGGATATTAATTCCAGAAATCAGCCTCTGAAGCCACTTTTCCAATCACATAAATGAGCCTGGCTTGGTCTTGGGACACAACAATGATGAACACTCTGTCTTGTTTGCCCCCTTTCCCCTCTGTGATTCCTTAAATCAGTGGTTCTCAAAGTGGGTAGTACCACCCATGGGGGTCATTGTGATTATCTAGGGGGCACTAAGAGGCAAAGGGGCAGTGTGGGGTGGTGGCATCTGGTGGGACCCTTTGACTGTGTTTTTCATTTATTTACAACTAGGGAGCAAAGCTCGTTGTGGAGGAAGACAACGGGCCCTAGAAAGGTAGG
>NW_015161512.1:77459-79876 GCF_001447785.1 Gekko japonicus
GGGAAGTGGAGGGGGGGAGTGGTGGCGGCGGTAGCAGCAGCAGGAAAACATATATAAAGGATAGACCAGGCTATGCCACCGTGTTGGCAAATGACACTCCAAGTTTCTGCCACTGCATAGTACTGGGAAACAATCAGAATTCTTAATAAATATGCCACCAGAGCGCTAATCAGTACACTGCATTTTGAGAAACTGTTGTCACTGTCATGTGTGTTTTTGTGTCATTTCTCAGGTTTTTCTGAAACTTCTGATCACTATCCTGCACAATGGACAGTGGTTAAAAAGCTCCAATGACATATTTGGCAGAACATGGTTTTCGTGTAGTCATCCAACATCTCTCCAAACAGAAATCGACTCCCAATTACTATATTGGGTTAAATGTAAAGAAATTTTTTTCCCCTTGGAAGCACAGAAGCTTTATGCAGTATCGCCGATCCTCCACATTTGCTGGTTAAGGGAGAAAGCTGTTCAAACAAATTACAAAGATGATATGACTCCAGCGGTAACAAGAGAAAGAAATTTTACTTACAAAAATAGAAGCACATATTACATTACATATTTATGTAAGCACATATAACTTATTGCGAACAGATTAACTTCAAAAAGGTTAATGTATACAGCTCAAAAGCCCAGGGAAGAGAGAGAAGAAGAGAGGTCCTATATAAGATGAAACAGAAGGCAAGCGACAGCCAAAGAGGCTCAACATCTAACTGGTGAGAGGGTGGAGCCAACTACCAAGTGTACCTGAGTGAGGGAACTCTTAACCCTTTCCCTCCCAAACCTACTTGCATTTAGAGTTACAATATCCAACACACTAAGCATGGTGATTTAAGAGTCCTGCTAAGTGACTTTAAACCAGACATTTGGAAGCTGGGATCACTGCATCAAGCCTATCCATTGTATTAAGAATTTACTGAACAGTGAAGTAGTTACTAAAAGATTCTTGCTAAATGACTATCAGACTTTGGAAAGATGGAATCACTCAATCAAGTTCATCAGTTTTGTTGAATAAATTAAACTAAAAGTTTTAATTGGATTTTGAATAAATGTGCTATTGATTGTGACTCTTTTGAATGTTATTGCTATTATCCTCCTTAGTGGGTCATGCAAACCAGTATTCTGAATCAAGGCAGAGGTCGTTGGATATGAATTTATAGAACCAAAGGGGCAGTGGCCTGAAAAAGTTTCAGAACCATTGCCTTGAATGTTGCCTTGAGAATCTTTGCCTCCATCACAGAGATATGCAAATACAGCTGCTCTTCTTCATCCTCAGTGCTTCCTCATGAAGAAGAAGAAGAGGAGGAGGAGGAGGAGGAACAACTGCATGTAAGACAGAATGAGTGTGCTTGAAAAGCTGAACTGGAGAACTGGACCCTGGTTAACCCCGCACAATTTTATTGGCCTCTGGTTTGATCAGTTCCTGTTCAATTTCACCATTCAGAAATCTTCTGGGTTGCATGAGGTTGCAGCTGCTCAATAGCTAGGTCTGCCATCTCTTGAGGAAGCCCTTTGAACACAGTGGGTCTTTTCTTGCCTGAGTAAAGGTGCATAAGATTTGGACTGTAGAAAGACATGTCTCAGTTGTCATTTGAAAGAGGCTCAGAGGCTGTGAGTAGAGTTGCCAGAGGGCAGGATTTCCTTTCCAAACTACTGTGATAAGAAAGAGTCACAGTTCAGTGACAGGACACATGAAGAAGGTCTCAGGTTCAATCCCAGACATTGCCATTTAAAAGGATCCCACAGAACTGAGAATGACCTCTCTCCACTTGAGAGCTGCTGCTTGTGGGAGTAGATGGGCTAGAGGGACCAGTGGTCTGAAAAGGCTGAAGGCATCTCCCTAGAAATACTGCCTCTTCAGCACAGAATGGATGGTGGTTCTTTTTAATTGGGGAAGTGTTCCAGGGTAGAACTAGGCAATGCTTTTGGCTCAAATCCTGGGGAAAAAATTCATTATCTACCTGTGAACACATTGGTGGGCCACAAATGTGGGTGGGGGGTTGTACTCAAAGATGTATGGGCCCCATCTCTGCCTCCCAGACCTGCACAACCACCCATTGAGTCCAAGGTGAATCCCTGAGGTACTTGGGTTGCTCCTGTTGTAAGGCAGCATTACTGTTGGGTGTTACAAGTCAAAACACTTCAGTATTTACAGGGTTAATGATGTTTGTTATGATCAACAGGAAGTCACATGTTTGTTTGTAACCAATCTGTTTAGACAATAGAATGCCTGGGAACTTTGGAGCGAACTTGCTAGTCTGATTGGAAACCAAGGTGTCAAGTATTTAGCATATTGGCTTCTCCTCCCGTTCTTTGTTCTGACAGAGAAGGAGATGCCATTCTGCTCTTCCCGTTTGATCTTTTAGCTGTAAGGATGTAGCCATATTAGCTCTTTGTTATTTTCATATCCTGTGTACCTT
>NW_015161512.1:80031-115610 GCF_001447785.1 Gekko japonicus
TGGTAAACCAACTCGGAACGGCTCCTTTAGTGATGCTCGGTATTCGCCCTCTTCGTGGGAGGAGATCAAAGCCTAAAACAAGCTTCTTCCGAAACTTGATCAGGCCGATCTCTTACTCCCGCTTGGGCACAGCTGCCTGCTGGACACCCCCCCTCTCTGGGGAGCGTTGCTTTGGGCTATAAACTGCCCAAACTGTCTAAAGAGCCGCCGACCACCCCTGGAGAATCGCGGGAGTGCTCTAATTCGCCATCTTGGCACGACCGGAAGCCTCTAAAAGATTCTTGCTAAATGACTATCAGACTTTGGAAAGATGGAATCACTCAATCAAGTTCATCAGTTTTGTTGAATAAATTAAACTAAAAGTTTTAATTGGATTTTGAATAAATGTGCTATTGATTGTGACTCTTTTGAATGTTATTGCTATTATCCTCCTTAGTGGGTCATGCAAACCAGTATTCTGAATCAAGGCAGAGGTTGTTGGATATGAGTTTATAGAACCAAAGGGGCAGTGGCCTGAAAAAGTTTCAGAACCATTGCCTTGAATGTTGCCTTGAGAATCTTTGCCTCCATCACAGAGATATGCAAATACAGCTGCTCTTCTTCATCCTCAGTGCTTCCTCATGAAGAAGAAGAAGAGGAGGAGGAGGAGGAGGAACAACTGCATGTAAGACAGAATGAGTGTGCTTGAAAAGCTGAACTGGAGAACTGGACCCTGGTTAACCCCGCACAATTTTATTGGCCTCTGGTTTGATCAGTTCCTGTTCAATTTCACCATTCAGAAATCTTCTGGGTTGCATGAGGTTGCAGCTGCTCAATAGCTAGGTCTGCCATCCCTTGAGGAAGCCCTTTGAACACAGTGGGTCTTTTCTTGCCTGAGTAAAGGTGCATAAGATTTGGACTGTAGAAAGACATGTCTCAGTTGTCATTTGAAAGAGGCTCAGAGGCTGTGAGTAGAGTTGCCAGAGGGCAGGATTTCCTTTCCAAACTACTGTGATAAGAAAGAGTCACAGTTCAGTGACAGGACACATGAAGAAGGTCTCAGGTTCAATCCCAGACATTGCCATTTAAAAGGATCCCACAGAACTGAGAATGACCTCTCTCCACTTGAGAGCTGCTGCTTGTGGGAGTAGATGGGCTAGAGGGACCAGTGGTCTGAAAAGGCTGAAGGCATCTCCCTAGAAATACTGCCTCTTCAGCACAGAATGGATGGTGGTTCTTTTTAATTGGGGAAGTGTTCCAGGGTAGAACTAGGCAATGCTTTTGGCTCAAATCCTGAGGGGAAAAATGCATTATCTACCTGTGAACATATTGGTGGGCCACAAATGGGGGTGGGGGGGTGTATGCAAAGATGTATGGGCCCCATCTCTGCCTCCCAGACCTGCACAACCACCCATTGAGTCCAAGGTGAATCCCTGAGGTACTTGGGTTGCTCCTGTTGTAAGGCAGCATTACTGTTGGGTGTTACAAGTCAAAACACTTCAGTATTTACAGGGTTAATGATGTTTGTTATGATCAACAGGAAGTCACATGTTTGTTTGTAACCAATCTGTTTAGACAATAGAATGCCCGGGAACTTTGGAGCGAACTTGCTAGTCTGATTGGAAACCAAGGTGTCAAGTATTTAGCATATTGGCTTCTCCTCCCGTTCTTTGTTCTGACAGAGAAGGAGACGCCATTCTGCTCTTCCCGTTTTACCTTTTAGCTGTAAGGATGTAGCCATATTAGCTCTTTGTTATTTTCATATCCTGTGTACCTTTCCCCCATGTTAGGTTTAAAGTAAACTTTTATATTTTAAACACACCATGGACTCATTCTCTTAATACTCTGCTGATTTACTTAAAAAGAATCCCAACAATTACTTTGCTCAGAGAAAGGACCTTTCACTCAGCTGGGTAATTGGCAGCTCCGAGGAATTGTTTGAAATAGGGAAAACTGTGTGTGGAGTGGACTTACCTTGGAAACCCTACCGGGTCACCATATGTCAGCTGTGACTTGGTGAGAAAACTGTGTGTGGGGAGATAGTTAACCCTCCTTTCCCTACACAGTGGCCCCAATACAAATTATTTTTCTCCCATAATCCAAATAAACTGAAGCTGAATGCAGAAATGATGCTGATTTGTAGTTTACATGCATTAGGAGATCTGGAATTCCTGGCAAGTTCATGCTCTCCACAACGAAGCTTAGTAGGTTGGGTCGGCACGTCATGGGCCTTGCCATGTTTCTCAGCATCCTGGCAAGAGCTGTGGCCAAGAATATTTTTTTGTTGATCAGGATTGGTTACCTGGTTGCAGCCCATTCTTGATGGCTCAAAGGACAAGATGTCAGAGGATTTTTACCTGCAGCTTTTTGAGATGAATGAGCCTGTGAACAAACAGCCAGATGATGGGCAAAAATTCTCATAGTGCATCTGAAAAGATTCAAGAAGTTTACTTGGATCGCGATCACACGCACAATTAGCCACACCATAGGCGCAAATGCCAGGTGGATTTAAAGGGCGCAATCAGACACAAACATCTGGGAAGCGCCCTGCACCCGTTGGCAACCTGTTTTGCTCCGCCGCAGAAGCAGAGTAAAAAGACACTGGGGAAACTCTGGTGGCAAACGGGTTGCGACGGGCCATGGATGGACTTCCCCTTGTGTTATCGTTCCAGTGCACTCCCATGGCGTCAGGATGGTCTGATCAGGCCATCCCAACTCTGTGCCGTTGTTTCCTCCCCCCCCCCCCCCAATCTCGGTATGCACATCATCACACACTGCATAGGGAGCCCACAGTGTGGAGATGCGAATCATCGATCCCTTGTTAAAATACACCAGAAACATGTAGCAAAACAAAACAAAACACCTGACTCACCCACAGTTGCGTCTGATCATGCAGTGGTGGGCTGCCCCCGCAGCTTCCAAGGACTGTGTGATCGTGCACCTGTGGGTCAAATTCCTATGGAGCAATAGCCTCGCTCCCCCCCCCACTTTATCTTGCACGTGTGACTGCCACCTTGGTTTGCTTATTTGTTTTATAATTAAATAAAATTATTTATTTAAAAAAAATTCTAAGAAAGGTGGTTCAGCATTAAGGAGGAAAGGCACACAGAGAAACATGTTTTTAAAAAGGCAGAGGTCTTGGAGTACCTTACAAAGCTACAACCTTAGTTCACTGATGCACTGCTTAGCATTGCTCTGCCATTGACATCGAAGTTTTAGTGGGTTGTAGTAGCCCACTATAGCATATGCAAGAAGTGTATCCTCAGTCAGCATATATTATATATGTACACACACACAAATACACACACACAACAAATACTCAGAGGGGGGGGGACTGGAATTGGTGGCGTTAAAAGGCCATGAAATGCACAAGGTCCAGTCTATGGCATTTCTATGTAAAAATCAAAATTATACCAAAGAGCACAGGGACCATTCTGAACAGCTGTAGATGCTAATAAGTCTCCCTAGTTATGTTAAGCAATTTAACACCTGTAGTGGGCATGAAAAATGTTGTTTTGATTTAAGCCTTGGTGAACACAATTAAACCTATCTATCGATTCTGCTTCAGGAATCTCTCGCTCTGAAATCTCTTTATTGAAGAATAGTGGTATTCATTTCAGCAACTGAATGTCCAGGTAGAATGAAACATTTGTCAACGGTACCATTTTTGATGTCATGTTGCTGTCCATTAGATGATCAAAATGAAAAGAAAATAGTTATATTGAAATTAAATAAGCATTACATGAAAATAATTTATGTCCTGTTAAAAAGGCTGTGAGTTTTTTAGCTTTGTGGATGATGCCAGGAATGCAGACGCAGATGTCCTTTTGTCTGTTGTGTTTTGCTGAACGGGTGCACAAGATGTTTGGAATGTGAGCAGCTTTCCATTTGCAAACCTTGCCTGGCCCTTTCTTGGAGCGGCCCAGTTAAATTAGTGGAAGTTTTGTGACTTAGAAAGTATCGCTCAACCCAATACAGGAGCACAACTCCTTTCCACACATTTCAGGGATAGAGCCAGTCTTAGTGTGGAGTCCTCCAAAACTTGAATGTTGTGTGCTCTACTAGATGACCAAATGGTGTAGCACAGCAGGTCATTCTTCTCTTTCACTTCCTCTTGTTCTTATGGTTTGCCAAGAGAAGTTCCATGTCACCTGTCCAGGACCAGCATGGGACCACTAGTGGCAGACCTCTGACGTGTCTTTGGTGCACAGGATGAAGGAGTTCTGGCCTGCACATTAGTGTTCCCCTCAACAGTTCTGATTTTGAGCCTGTTCCTGTGCACAGCTGCTGGGGCAGTGGGTGGGGGGTAGTTAGGAGGACAAAATTCTGGGGTACTTAGTCACCATGGAAGTATTCATCAGAGCATAACACTGGAGGAGCTGGCAAAGGGCTTTGAAAGTAGGAAAATGTTACCATTTTCATCCGTGAAACATTGGAATGTACAGCAGGCAAAGGCTTCTGAGATTTATTATAGTGACACAGCCAGTGTGATATACTGGTAAGTGTCAGACTATGGCTTGGGGGACCCAGATTCAAATCCCTCCTCAATCATAAATCTCATTCAGTGACTTTGTGCCAGTCACTCTTCATTAGCCTAACCTATCTCACAGGGTTGCTGTGAGGATAAAATGGACGAGAGAAGAAGCATGTATGCTATCTGAGTTACTTGAAAAAGGTGGGGGGAAATGTGACAGATGTATTCATACCAGTCCTGACCAATCCAGAAGCTTCCTTCTTCCTGCCAATTACAGAGGTCGATATTGCATATTCCTCTTCCTCTCTGTGCCTGAACAAGGCTCGGAGACCTAAGGACACACAAGGAGGTAATGTTGTATAGTTGTTACTATGGCAGGCTAGGAGAGTGAACCTGGGGTGCAGCTTGCTGGATGACCTTAGGACACTCCTTCTGTCTCAGCTTGACCTACCTCATTGGGTTGTTGTGAGGATAAAATGGAGGAAGAGAGAACCATCTATGCTTCCCTGCGCTCTTTGGAGAAATGATAGGATAAAAGTGTCTTAGGCAGGCTGGGAGGCCTGGAAGGGTAAATTGCAGCCTTTGGCAACAATCTGTGATGAAATCAATAAAAACATTACGTGTTTGGGTTTAATCCTATTATGAAGGAAGGCTGGCAAGCCCCGCCTTCATGTTTGATTATGCTTTAACCTGTTCAAAAGTTCCCAAGGACAATGTGAGCAAAACTGGGGGGGAAATCACGCCTACAAAAAGCCCATGCTTGAACAAAACCCTGTTAGTCTTTAAGGCGCCTTAAAACTCTGGTTTATTTTTACAAACAAGATGATCAATTTCCTTTTCTCACTTCGTTTTGCACAAAGGAAGTATCTGGGGGGTGGGGGGGAAGCTAGCCATATGAGATCGTCCCTCGCAAAGTAAGTAAACCATTAACATTTCTTTTCCATCCCGAAAAGTTCCCAATTGGCTCCCCAAAGCAGAAATTACTTGCTTTTTAAGGAGAGAGAAAAAAGAGAGTATATTAAAATCTTTATTTAATTAGCGACAGCGTAAAGGTTTCTTGTATACACAGCCATAGGAGACTAAGGTGTACCTGAACTACCAGCCCCTACTGGGCTTAATTCAGTCCAGACTCCTCCAAGTATGTTTATTAAAGTCTTAGCTGGGCTTCTTGCAGGTGTGGAAGGTTAGGAGCCTGCAGATAAAGAATGGCTGCAATTGTTCAGTCCCCCTGGCTGTTTCATGAGTGAGCAACTGGGAGCCCCAATCTGTACTGGCTTGACTGACTGATCCCCCTTCACTGCTATAAAACGATGTCTTTTCTCCCTTGCAACATTTCTGAGCAATAAAAGAGGATGGAATGTACACAATCATAAATCAGGATAACTGCTGAAAAGATTGCTAATTGTGAAGGACTGAGAGGGTTTGGGGTTAGGAAGAACTAAGGACATCTTGTAAGTCAAAGTACATGTGACATAGGATAACCCACAATCAGCTGTGTTTTTTAAACATTAAAAAGCTGCTGGGGGGATTCAGATAGGGGCAGTGTTCCCTTCCCTCTAAGCTGAGTTAGTGTGAGCTAGCTCACAGTTTTTTAGCCTCCAGCTCACACATTTTTGTCTTAGCTCAGGAAGGATGGCTTCAGAGCACACTAATTTATGCAGTAGCCAAATTGCTTGCTCACAACTCTAATGCCAGTAGCCCACCAAGTAGAATTTTTGCTCACAAGCAGGGTTCATTTCCTGCGGGAGCGCACAGGAGCGGAGCTCCGGCAGTAAAGAGCCCAGGGGGCAGGCACATGCAGGGGCCACCCCCTGCTCCCAGCAGCCCTCAGTCAGAGCAAGAAGCAGCCAGGTAAGTTGCAGAGCCCCCTCCCCCCGGGTCCAAAACAATCCAGTGGCACCTTTAAGACCAAGTTTTATTCAGGTACAAGCTCTCCCTCCTCTGCGAGGACAGATCTGCACGTCCCCTCCCCCATAGCTAACAATCCAAAACAGTCCAGTGGAGCCTGAGTGGTGGGTGTTGCCTTCTGACACACTTCCGGTGATGTCAGGGGGTGGGGCATAAGCAAATGAGTTATGCTAATGAGCTCCTGCACCTCTTTTTCTACGAAATGACCCCTGCTTACAAGACTCCACAGCTTAGAGGGGACATTGATAATGAATTGGGGTCCTTAACTCCCCCACCCCACGCTTTCCTGGTAGAAATGTCTCCCTTGCAGCTGCTGGTAGGGGAAGGAGAAAGAGGTGGGGAAAGGGTTAACCTCTCCTGCACTGTGGCATCAGTTGACACTATTGCTCCCACAGATACTTTTCCAGGTTAAAAACCATGTCACGAGATGCACTTGAATGACATAAGGGATTCTTTAAAAAGCTGTTCTTCCCCAAAAGCGCAAGAATGAAATATTAGTCAAATGGTACCCAGATCTATGAGCTTGTACAAACTGTTGTGTTATAGGTGCATTACAGAGAAGTATAACCCAAGCAAAACAGCGAGGGAGAGATGTCCTTGCTTCCCCCAAAGAGCTTCCAGACTGAAGTGAGACAGTGTGGGAAAGACCACAAAGGATGGAGAATGGAAGATGCAGAAGTAACAAGGGATGGACATGAGGAGGAACAGCTGAGTGAGGAGATGAGGCAGCAACCATTTGGTCCCTCCCAAAGAAGTAATGGTGGGCCTGCATTGGGGTTGCAGCACTGGGGTATGGGGTGTTTAAACTCTTCTTTCTTCCACCATTTCTCTAATGGAAATCCTATCCCAAATTACTTGAAGCCCCTTAAGGTGGGGGAAAGATGGATACCCATATTGTGTCTGTCTCACTTCTCCCTCAATAGAGCTTAAAGCAGATGCTGGGTAGCATTTGTGAATGGAGGAAACAACATGACTTTATCAAGCTGCTATGTCTGCAGCCCCAGGAATCCTGTGGCAGAGAGTTCCGTGAGACAGTGAGAACACATCATGGAACGGTTTCCTCTGACCAGCTTCCAGGTTGCAGATCTGCCCCATCAAGTTTGGCCTGCGACTGATTTATATGCTGGAGAATTTAGTACGTAGGCACCCATGACCCTCTTGATCTTGCTGGTATTCCAGGTACAGTGCCCTCTGTTGATAAAAGGATTCACTTATGGTAGTTTATAGCTCACATTACTTTTTTAAAAATTAGACCAATATTAACTTAATGTACTTAGAAGGTATTCCAGAGCCTTGAGGCCTAAGGTCAGCAGTGTATAATATCCAGCTGAGACAGCCATATGTGTACAGAGCTGTATCAATGCTGGAAGTCCCTGCTAGGGGGATGCATAATGTAGAGGTGGTTGCAAATGATTAATGAGGGTGTATTGTAATTTAAAATAACTCTCACCCCAAGCAGTTTCAGAGCTGGAGCAGTCAACTTTCCCCGGCCCATGCTTTCTGCGCCCCCAAAATGGTATCCTCGCCTGCCATCTTGTGGCCAAGAAAAGGAAAGGGAAATTATTCCAGCTCTTCCAGTTTTATCTTGCTATTTTGGCTTTTTTTTTTTTTTGCCATCAGCTTGCCGTAGATTTCTGGCAAACCCATAAGGTTTTCAAGGCAAGAGACATTCAGAGGTGGTTTGCCATTGCCTGCCTCCACATCACACTTTGACAATTTGCTGGGAGGGTGGGGCTTTTTTTGGTACCTGCTCATCCACTTCTCCTGTTTTGTGGGCAGATTTCAGCAGGTGCCTTTCAGAACATTAACAGTATTGATAACCAGTGTGAAATAGTGGTCAGATTGCTGATTAGGACCAGGGAGGCCTAGGTTCAAGCCCATACTTTGGCCCCAGCTACAAGACACACTTTTCCTGGCTATGACCCTTTTCAAACTGCCTTTGTATTCCGTTTGCTCATGGATTTTTCCTATCATTTCAGACAAGCCCATTTTAGTAACCAGCTGCTAGTGGAATTTATTCACCTGTTCATACAAACCTGCTTACTTACGTCGGGTTAGCAAAGTGTGGTTGAGCCGCTTTTGAGGGAAACTGCTTTTTCCCATTTTCAAGCCCTTTGTTGCACTTCTGAATCACTGTGGTGTGCTGTTTTAAAATGTCCATAGCACTTCCTAAAATGCCACTCCCCCTGACCTTTTTTGCCACACAATCTTCCTTGGACCATTTTAACATTCTAAGGTGAGTACTATAGCGGCACCATTGGGATATATTGACTCCATTGATTCCATTGAGTCAATTAATCTCAATGATGCTATAGCGCTCCCCTTAGGATGTTTTTAGAAGTCCGAGGAAAATTGCACAGCTAAAAAGGGCAGGGAAAAAAGCAGCACTGTTTGAAATGACCATAGCACTTCAGAGGTTGCTCATTAATGGAAGGAAATTTGCTGTCTGAAACCCCTGTCCCTGTATCACTTTACTTGAAATTGGGCCAACAACGAATAACATCCGGTTTAGAACAGTAATGTGAAAAGGGCCTAGGTCTTTGAGTTTGGTTGACAGCTGTCGTCTGGCAGTTTCATACTTGAAACTTGATTCTCAGGTGTTTGAGTGTGGGGGGGATAGCCCCTGCATATTTTGG
This sequence comes from Gekko japonicus, assembly GCF_001447785.1. Taxonomy (NCBI): domain Eukaryota; kingdom Metazoa; phylum Chordata; class Lepidosauria; order Squamata; family Gekkonidae; genus Gekko; species Gekko japonicus. The sequence continues at coordinate 89,029 of NW_015161512.1, forward strand.
AATCAAGTTCTGAGCATGGAACTCCAAGTCCATTTGTTTGTTGACCAGACCTGGGGACATACCCAGGAAGAAGACTAGGTTTTTATACCCTGCTTTTCTCTACCTTAAGGTGTCTCAAAGCAGCTTAAAATGGCCTCCCCTTCCTCTCCCACAACAGGCACCTTGTGAGGTAGGTGGGGCTGAGAGAGTTCCAAGGCCACCCAGCAGGCTCCATGGAGAAGTGGGGAATCAAACCCAGGTCTCCAGATTAGAGTCGCTGTGCTTACACTACACTATGCTGGAAAAGTGTGTAAGGCATCCGCCACAAAGCTTACTGAGTGATTTTGGGGCATTTGCTCTCTGTCAGCATAATTTACCTCACAAGAGTGCTGTGAGGACAAAATTGGGTGTGGGGACAAGATAGAAATGGGGCAAACAGATATATTTATATTCTGCTTTTCCAAAAGAAAAAAAACCTTAAGGCAATAAACAGATAAACATAAACAGAGAAGAGATGAAAGCAGTTTGCTGTATTTCCCTGGCCCTGGTCACATGGGAGGCTTTGATCAGCGAAAGGGATGGATCGGGGGCGCAGCAAGCGGGCACGATCACACCGCAACATCTGGCAAGTGGCACGCACCCGTCCCCGATCCGTCTCTTCCGGCCGAAGATGTGGATAAAGCCCCCCCCAACACTACTACTTACCTGAAAATCCACAGCAGGGGCGACCGTGGGCTTGCAGGCGCGCCCGTCTCTGGCAGCATGTGAGGGCCCCGGCCAAACTGCGCAGGTGCGCACATGCTCAGGGGGGTGCCTCGCTCACCGATCTGTGGCTTCCCCCACCCACGGCATCTGATCGTGCCGGGGAGCAACTGCGCAGCGGCTCAGGGGATCTGTCTGATCCCGCCGCCGTGCGTCTCTTTTGATGCATCTCAAAAAAGCCGCACTTCAGCCGCACCTTTCCCCCCAGTGTGACTGGGCCCTCGATCGTGCAAAGATAACAGGTCTTTTGGTACCTTCAAGCTGTACAGATTTAAATCTTGATTCCCAAATAAATCAGACCAGGTGAGTGTTGGTTGCCATCGAAATAATGAATAAGCCTCCTTGAACAGGCTGTATGGAGAGGCAGCATAGAAACCATCTAAATAATGTATTGCAGCAGAAACTTTCAGGGCTAGGGCCTACTTGGATGCATGCAGTGTACAATGCCACTGAGTTCTCCCTCCAAAGCAGCCATTTTCTCCAGGGGAACTGGACTTGGTCACCTGGAGATCAACTGTAATAGTGGGAGATTTCCAGGTGCCACCTGGAGGTTGGCAACTCTATGTAGGGATGGCAACCTCCAGGTGGCGCCTGGAGATCCCCCGGAATTACAGCTCATCTCCAGACTACAGATGTCAGTTCCCCTGGAGAAAATGGATGCTTTGGAGGGTGGACTCTGTGGCATTGTACCCCACTGAGGTCCGTGTCCTCCCCAGGCCCCATCCCAAAAATCTCCAGGAGGTTCCCAACCTGGATCTGGCAACCCTACCCCCCCATCTCCTTGCTGGTGGCCAGGGGGGACCTGGCAACCCAAGTGAAAGAGGACAGTTTCCCTGGAGAAAATGGCTGCTTTGGAAGGTGAACTCTATGGCATTGTACCCCTCTGAGGTCCCACCCCTCCCCGTGCCCCACCCTCCTCAGGCTCCACCCCCCCAAACCTCCAGGAATTTCCCAGCCCAGTGCTGGCAACCCTACATGGCTCCCTGCTAATGTGAATAAGCAAATTCTTGGTTATCTCTGTCTTCACTGTACATTTTCATGCATTCAGTTTCCTCACTTTTTTTAACCTTGCCCTTTCTTCATGGAGGACACAGCAATGTACATGTTCCCTGTTTTATCCTCACATCAACCCTATGAGGAAGGTTAAGGTAAGATAGTATGACTGACCCAAGGCCACATTTCCCCTTCTTCTCCACCTCAAATAAGGGTTTGCAACATTTATAACCACAGACCAGTTGTGTCTTTGTAGAGTAAGGATGTAGCAGATTTTGCTCTGTTGTTATTTTCATCCCAGTTACCCTTCCCATGCTAGAATTTAGTAAAAACTTTATATTTTAATCACACATGGACTCTGAGTCTGAATTATTTTACTCTGGCACTGCTGGACCATCTTATCTCTGCTAAATACCATTTTTTCAATATCTCACTATCACCCAACAATTATGCATAAAAATATGTCTCCAAGAATAATATAACTCTACTGCAACGCTGACCTGATCTGTAGTCACATGTGTTAGTCCATATGAAGTTATGAGTTCCACTTATCAGACAGAAAGCTCTGCTCTCGTTTACATAATCAAATGGGAATGAAAGGGAGGAGTCAAGGACCCTCTCCATCATGGCAAGAAATTTTGTTGTTTGTGTGGGAGGGGGGACTTAATGAGTTAGATTCAGTGACCTGTTGGAGCAAGGAGCAAAGAAAGATCTGTGGTTGCCAGTGCTTTCCACGGAAGGGTTCCTGCATCCAAATCTATGGGTGCAGGTGACGTGATTCTGAGAATCAGCTTTAAGGAACTTTGGAGCAATATTTGGGGATATGCAAGCTCCTTCTTGCTCTGTCCACATTCCAGGCTTCGGAGAAGCCACTATTGCAGAACAGAGAATGTCTCTTGAACCGGCCACTAGGGCATAATCACATGTTACAAAGTCCTCCTGTCCTGCCACATTCCCAAAGAGATATACCTTCACCCTGTGCCATTTTCCTGACCTGAAACAGCCTCAGAGCCACTATGGGTTGCACAGGAAAATTTTGCACGTAGGAATGAGCTACAAACAAGTTTTCCTGGGGCAGTTCCAGGTCGGAGAAAGGGCATGGTAGAGAAGGCTTAAGTCAAATCAGGCCTGGGAGTGCTTGGGGAAACCATGGAAGTCCCAGAGCACACAACTCATCAACATGACCAGGACAGACATGCGGTGGACTCAGGACTTTGTCATGTGTGGTTAGTCTACTGAGGCTAGAAGGACTAGACATTAAAGCTTTGGAAGAACAAGGGAGGTGAAGGAGAGAGCCAACTTCCCCAGGAAGCTAAGAAGACTTACATTCTATTTATTCATATTGCCAAAGCCTTAATATCTTGTCAGTATCCCAGGTTGATACAAAGATGCTATTTGTGTCATGGTAGGGGCATTTTGTTCTCTCCATTCTCCCCACACAGACACTTTGCTTCCCTTTTATAATTATTTCCTGCTTCCTGTCTTGTCATTAGACCCCATGATATCCCTCCTGTGAGCTCGTTCATCTCCGCAGAGATGTGCAAGACCTGCGTTTGTGCATGTGTGTTTGTTTGTCTGTCCAGAGGGAAGGGGGGGGGGAGGATAGAAATCCGAGAGATTAGTCATTAGATTTCCTCCGGTTGGTCCTTACCACCATAGTGATAACAATGCCACTTGCATTTTAAACTTGGCGGTGGTAAATATAGGTGAGGCCCAGCTCAATCGGCCAGGTGGCCACACGCCACTCTCAACAGAAGCAATTAAGAAGCAGGGCAATTTTCTCCTAGAGGTTAGTTATTTTATAGCCAATTACCCAGGCAGCTTCACCCCACTTTGAACTGTGTGTGAAGGAAGGCCGGCCCATGCATCTGGGCCTTTCAATAGCTTCCCTGTAGCTTCAGCCATCAAGCCTATTCAGCTTTGTTTTTCATCCCCCCCCTCAAAGTAGTTACCACATCCACCTGCCTCCCACTATTTAACTCCTTCATTTGTAAAAGAGATGGGGGGAAAAAAATCTGAACTGGGAGCTTTCAGAATGGCACAAACCATGTTCAACAGTCTATGGGTCTCTGCATCGAAGAACTGGCCAGATTGCTTACAGGAACTGAACAGGGACTTTATTAAAGAGGCACAGTTTGAGGCCCAGCTTCCAACATAATGTAATTCAGAGCTGCTTTAAGGGTCGTTTGAGCAAACTAGAGCATCCCAGTTTCATCAAACAGAGATAGAGAAGGGGAAAGAAAGAGAGAGGGGGAAGAAGAGGAAGAAGACAAATATGAAGATGATGATGATGATGAAGAAGAAGTCTTAAAACCCAGGTGTAAATCAGGGTGTTGTTTGATTTTTAAAGACATGAAAAAACACAAGGTTCAATCTTGAATGTCCAGAATGACAGGTGCCTGGTAGCTTCTATAGACCTACCTTGTGTGCTGATTAGAAAACTTGGGGGCCAAATTCAGAAAAAGTCAGACACCACCAAATTCTACTGACATAAATGGTTACCATCCAGCTCCATGAACAAAAAGGAGTCTTGTGGCACCCAAAAGGCCAACAGATTTATTGACACACAAACTTTCTGGGTAACAGCTCATGACATCACATACATGAAGCAAACCCTCAAGTCAGAAGATATATATATAGACACAGAAGTTACTATCAGTGAACAGCGAGTTATAAAGTCATGAGATGCAGGAGGCACAGTTTGTGACCTTTCTAAGCAAAACTCCAAGGCATACAGGACAAACAAAGTAGCTGCAATTGGTGATGATAACACAGTCTCCCTATCTGACATATAGAGATTTGACTCTCAAAAGCAGGTGCCCCGAAATCTTATTGGTCTCTAAGGTGCTACTAGATTTGAATCTAGTTCTTGTACTGCAGAGCAACATGGCTACCCTCCTGAAACAGTCCCCCTAATTATGTTAAACAATTCCACACACCTAGTGGATGAGAAAACAGCCTCTGCAGTGTGGCTATCAGTGTGGACACTCCACCTACAGCCTAACTAAGGAAGGAGATGAGCTATATACTACCTTCAAAATGGTGACGCTGAGTTCCATTCACCCCTCCCTCTAACTGTTTGAACGTATTTCTGTTCCCAGCTGAGCCATGATGTAGCTCAGTGATACTCACTGGGTGCGTTCAGATGTGGCGTTTGCAACGGTATAGGTGCCATGTGGTATCGGTGTACTTACCGGCGTTCACACATAGAACATCTGCCTTCCGTCCCTAACCGTTGCAAAGCCCTTTAAACCATTGTACTCTGCCACTAGGTCCCCATGTGGTGGTATCCTGAGTACAACGGTTGTAATCGCTGTACCCGCCATCTGATTGCTCTCCACCGGTGTCTAGCCACTTCCGTTCGGAAGCCTGAGGCTTCCGATTTTCGCCCACCTTTTTTTTTTTTGGTTGCCGATATGTGCTTGGGCGAAGCTTCGCCCCGGCGTTTGTTTTTTAAAAAAAGAAAAGGACCTTAGTTTAACTTTTTGGAGGAGTCCAGGACTTCAGGGAGGCCAGTTAGGGCTTTAAACTTTAAAGGTAAGTCCTTACCTTTAAACTTTAAATGTAATACGGGGTGTTTTGAGCATGCACAAAGATTGACATTCTGTGGATGGCTGCCTATGTGCATGCTCAAATTGAGTTAAAAAAAACACGCAGATGCCCGCAGCATGTGAACGGGCATACAGTGATGGGCTCCGCTGTGAGGAAGGTAAGTGTGATCGCGTTTCGGCCGGCATAAACTGCACTGGTTCCAACCGGTACAGTTTATGCCGGCTGAAACGGCACGTCTGAACTCAGTGCCAGGCACTCAGTGGCAAGGCAGTCACATGTAGCTCTTCTGAGCACTATTCCCCAATGTGGCATCTGCTCCACGTTTCAGGAAAATGGGCAAGGCCCTTGCCCAGTGGGGCTTGTAGTTGGCAGTTGGTTTCCACCTTGAAACAGCCAACATCAGAAGAACTGTGAGCATCCCTGAGGTGTAGACCTAACACTTGGGGTGGAGGTTAATGTGGCTCTTTTGATATGGATGTGAATGTGAATGCGGCTTTCTATGGTTTGTGAACTGATGCCCACAAACTCCCTGCCTTTGCTGGCCATGAGACACTTGACCTCTTTGCCACCCTTTGCCAGTCTTAAAGAAGCTCCTCCACTTGCATCTCCAGAAGCACGGGCAATCAGCTGCTATGTGCATTCTCCCCCACCTATGCCATTCAAGCCAGCAATTTAAGGCAACTGATTCACACAGCTAATAGGCCAGCTAGCAAGATTCCTACCAAATGGAGGGATTCCCAAACATGCTAAATTTTCAAACATGCAAAAAGGGAAGAAGGCAGAGCAGTGGCCTTTCTCTCTGTTGTTTCATATTTCTCTCCAAGGAAGTCAGTGTGGATACATGTATGGTGGCATCCCACTGGGTGGGGGTGGGGGGCAGTCCCAGCAGGGATTCACCATCCAGAGCTTTCTCATCCAAGTCCAGCACTCTAACAGTTAACACAGCAATGTCTTTGAAGAGAGCATTTTCCTCACTGCTGTTCCTAGAGGGTGTTTGGGGACTTCCCTCCCACGTCAGACTTTATAGGTTCCCCAAGTGCAGGCTCTTACCACCACTATCACCCCTCTTTCAAATGATATCCCTTCTGCCCATAGCAGCAAACAATCAGGGAAAAGTCAAAGTGCTTAGATTGAGGAGTATTCCCTCTAAGCTGAGTTAGTGTGAGCTAGCTCACAGTTTTTTTAGCCTCTGGCTCACACATTTTTGTCTTAGCTCAGGAAGGATGGCTCCAGAGCAAACTAATTTATGCCGTAGCCAAATCGATCACTCACAACTTTAATGCCAGTAGCTCACAAAGTAGAATTTTTGCTCACAAGACTCCACAGCTTGGAGGGAGCATTCATTATGAACTTTTTCAGATGTTACAGTCATGCATACCAAGAGCTCACCAGCCACACATAACGAGAGCATACACTACTCATGATCCCCCAGATATATGTGATCACCATGTTGTATGAACAGGGCAATGTGCGTTTTTACTATGTGCATACAGTTTTGGTGTGTGCAAACTAACCACTGTATTTTTCAGGGTCACATTCATGTATATGGAGGCAAATGCTAAACATACATGTTGCCTCTGTGCACAGCAGGAAGATTATGCATATTGGTGCCCTCCTGATATGGAATGCCTGGAAAGCACTGCAGAGATTCACTGATGGTGCATTGATTGGAGGATGCTGCCAAGATAGTTGTGCAAATTGTCTCCTTTGTTGCATGCAAGTTGGGGAACAGGTTATCTTGAAAACAGCAATACTGATAATTAGGCCTAAATTCTTTCTTTAGTTCCTTCTCTTACAGGATTAGCTGGGAATTTGAGTCAATCATGATGCAAGCATCAATACATCAGTAAGAAATGAAGTGTCATGAAAAAGATTATTTCTAGCTCTTTTTTAAAAATATAAGGACGGTGCATAAATTCATGGGTTGGAATGAGAAATTGTCTCCTCTGACTCTTTCGTCTTATAATGAGGACCTTCTGCACACCTGGTAAAAAATGGAAGCTTTAGAACTTTTGCCACACAAAGAGATCCCTTCTATTAAAGGTTTGTTTAATGGTGGGCATTTTAAATCGTTGGACCAATTTGTAAATGATTTCGATATCCTCAGAGCTCGAGGGGCTTTCCTGCCTGCTCCCCTCATTTCCTTGTTATAAAATGTGCTCTTTCTTTGTGAATTAAAAACAGGTATAGTAATGTAAATGTCACAGATTGAAACCCTTTCTGTACAAAAAAAGCTGTCTCACTAAATTGATTTCAGGGTCATGGACCGGGGATGTTCTTGGCTTCCTTAGACAATAGCAAATTGGAAGTTGGATGGGAAGGAAGACTTCAGCATTTTGTACAGCAGAAAGGGAATAGGCATTTGGTTTAAGGTAATGGGCTCTGGTGCAGGTGAGATACTTCCTTATTTAATTGTTCCTTATACAGGCCTAGAGTAATTAATCCTCATGTTACCTTCAATGCATCTGCAACTGAATATATGATTTATCCAGGTACTATTCTCCAGTTTTATTTGCCAAGTGAATGTGTACTGGCTCTTTCTAACAAACTGGTGTACACAGGTATATGCAAGGGCATTGACTGTAGCATGTCAACAGGGCTGCTATGTGTGGGTCTAATGGCACAGATCAGCAGCATGGTGCCAGCAGAATGCCATTTTGCAAGTCCTTTGTGCAGGAACATTTAGAATTCTTTGTTAATGTTATAACATCCTGGTCATCCCATCTCAGAAATAAGGGGGGGTTTATCTCAAGAGCCTGGTAAGATGGAGAAAAGAGTAACAATGAAGAATAATTTCCTGATGAGGAAATAGTGGCGTGTTTTTAGTTTAGAGGATGAGCTTGGAGCATGATAGAAATTCACTGAACTATGAATTATTTGGAGAAAATGACTATAGGGAAGAATGTTCTCCTCTCACAGTACCAGAATTCAGGGTGACCCGATGAAATATTAGCAGTGGGCACAAGGCAGACAAAAATGTATTAGTTAATGGTAATACTTATATATTCAACTTTGCTTCCATCAGGAAATTCTGGGCAGCATCCATAGGTGGCAGCATGGGCTGGGGGAGTCCGGATGGTCTCCCATGCATGCCCTGACCACATCTTTGCTTAGTTTTAATAAGGTTGCAGTGTCATAAGCCTTCAGACTATATATTATAGTTTATCCCACCATGCATAACTAACTTATAGAATTTACTACCATGTGGTGGTGTTTTTTGGTTCAGTAGTAGAGCATCTGCTTTGCAGGTTACAGGTTCAATATGTGGGATCTCCAGGTAGAGAGAATCAGATGATAACTGACATAAAAGACCTTTGCCTGAGTCCCTAAAGAGCTACTTCCAATCGGAGTAGACAGCACTGGTCTTAGTTGACCAATGGTTTGACTTGGCATGAGATGGCTTTCTGTGCTCATTTGCAATGCAAGGGTCATTTTCTCACAGTGGCTTTAAGAAACAGGACTAGACAAATTCATGAGTGACCCATCAATAGCTGTAATGAACTGGAGACTCCATGTTTAGAGGCAGTCTACCTCTGACTGCTAGATTTCATGAGTATTGAGGAAAGCAAATTACAAATAACAGGTCATCAGCTTTGTGTCTCAGTTATAATATCCCAGGAGCTGACTGCCTTTGGAACCAGGATGCTATATATTACAGTAAAAGGCCAATGAGGGAGATAAGTCAGATCTCTAGTATCAAGAGGCTTATTGGGCCTTCCTGCCTTAGCTTGAACTTGTCTGTGCCAGACCCAAAGTCTGTCTGTCTGTCTGTCTTTCTATCTATCTATTGCTCAATAGATAGATATAGATACAGATATTTCAGATTAAGGCATCTGGTCTGAATCTCTGGTTTGTAGGGAATGGATTTCTCCAGAATGTCAGCACTGAGCTCTGTGAAAATAATTCTAAACAAAGAATTACTTACGTTTATGGATAGTGCAATGACAGATCTAAGGAGGGACAAATCCCTCCAAGATTAATCCTTCCCATTTTGTCTTCCTTATGCATTACCTGGGTCAGTTAAAATCACTTTGCTTCCTTTCTCTCCCCCCCCCCCAATGCTATAAAGGGAAGTCTGGCCATTTAAAACAAAACAAAAACAAACAGGAAATAAATAAACTGGAGGCTGCAAAAATAGTCTTGCTAATGAGTTAATCAGCATGTTTAAATGCTAATAGGCACAAGTTAGTAACTGGAGTATTTCCCTTATATTGGCCATTGGAAAACGGCACTTAGCAAATCCATCTGATGTTCTTATTTGATTTGTTTTCTCCAGCGGGGTGGTTCAGTCTGTCAGGCAGTATTGCTGCTGGTGTCCCATTCCCCCCCCCCCTTGCCTACATTAATAACCATTGTGGTTCGATAAAAACATAAGGGGGTAGATAGAGAAATAATACTAATTATAAATTCCAGCACTTAGCATGCAATGATCCCCATTAAAGCCACTGATCCATGCTTTGTTGCTTAAATAAATCTCTGGAATTCTTTCATGTTCTGAGGATTTTTCTTCCTCTTGTGAACACAATTCCAATCCCGCTAGCTCTCTATCAAGAATTGTTCCTGCAGAGGGGTCTTGAACTAGTGACCTCAGACACAGGGATTTAGCCTGTGCACTGCTACCTGGTTGTGGCTCACAGTGCCATCCTAAGCAGAGTTACACCATTGTCTTAAATGGACTTTGGTGTAATTCTGCTTAGAATGGCACTGCAAAGGTCCAACACCTGTGAGAATACCCAGACCAGTTTAGGATGCCTCCTTGCATGTATAGACCACTGTAGATCAGCTGATACTCCTTGATTTCTATACCAGTTTCCTAATCTGACTTCTTTGCTGGTCTGAGCTATGAGGTCAAGTCCGTTACTCTCCTTGCATACAAGTCTTGTTTCTGTTCAACAGCAGAAAATCATACTACAAACTGTGGGATGTTCTTGTTTGTATAGATTTGTCCCAGGTTTAGTGGAAGATGCAGTGAGTGTGTGTGTATGACAACCAAAGGTCAGAAGTGGAATGAGATAAACAGTTCACCAAATTTTGTTCCTGGACTGAGGTGTATTTACATATTTATACCCTGCTTTTCTCCCCAGTTGGAATCCACAGCAGTTTACAGCATTTCACTGCTCCTCCATTCTAGCCTCACAATAATGCAATATCTGAATTATTGGGTTCTGACCAATTAAATGGGATGGTATAAGATTTTTTGATTACAGATAATAGAGATGCTTGTTTGGTTGGATATGAGCAGACGATGCAAGAATTACGTAGGGTCATAAATGGAGTAAATCAGACGTGTAGTAAACTAGTTAAAGGACACTCTGCTAATTGGTTTGATAAGGAATGTAGAAAAGCAAAAAGGGAATTGAGCTAGAGTAACCAAGAGGAGAATATGCAGGAGAAATTAAAACAGCAAAAACAACAATATAAAGCGCTGTTGCGTCATAAGAAAAAAGAAGATATGGAAAGAGGTTGGTTACAGTTACAACAGGTGATCAAGCATAGGAATAACTCCCTATTTTGGCGTACTGTATCTGATGACACTAACAGGCCCTCAGAGTGCATGAGTAGCCCAATACTACCTGAGGTCTGGGAGAAATATTTTGATGAAATGTATGCTAGATCTGAGCATGAAGAAGCTGATAATGGTAGTATGGAGAACTTACCAAACAGGCCTATGGTCAGGGCTACAAAGGTGAGAAGTCTTATACAAACCCTGAGACCTGTGAAAGCAGCAGGGTTTGACCTAATACTCCCAGAATTAATAAAGAAGAACTGTGAATGGTGGATCCCAATAATAACAACTTTGTTTACAGTAATTGATAAAAAGGGGAAAATACCAGAAGACTGGGGGGTGGCAGTCATTGTTCCTATTTTTAAGAGAGGCAATAGAGATGTGCCATCAAACCAGAGGTCATTTCAGGGGGGATCGCGGGGGATCGCAGTTCCCCCGGGTGAGGTACAGGGGGGGGCACATGAAGCCCCGCCTCCTGCTTCTGGCCGCCCCGCTTCCGGCCCTCATTCAGCCAGGAGGAGGCAGGAGAAGAGGGAGGGTAAGTTGCTTCCTCCCTGCCTCTCCCCACCCCTGCCTGCCTGGGGCCAGGGAGGGCCTTTGCGGGGCTTCCTTGTACTCCTGCCAGCCTTGCAGGTCCATCGCCGGGCCCCTTATGGGGCTCGGCAGTGGAGCTGCAAGGCTGGCGGCGGCCAGGACCGTTGGGGGCGGGGTGTGTGGCCTTATGACAAACTTCCAGTGATGTCAGGGGGTGTGACCTTATGACACACTTCCGGTGATGTCAGGGGGTGTGGCATATGCTAATGAGTTATGCTAATGAGTTCCCCTAGCTCTTTTTCTACTAAATGACCCCTGCATCAAACTATAGACCAATTAGTTTACTCAGTACATTGAGTAAATTATATGGAAGGCATTTACAGTGGAAACTAAGAGATTGGATACAGCAGGAGAAGTGTTTGGCCAGTGAACAAGTGGGCTTCAGAGAAGGTTGTTCAACTCTAGACCAATGCATGATTCTGGACCATCGAATTGCAAAATCGTCTTCAAAATCAACAGTGTTATTATATGCAGCCTTTATTGATTTTAGGTCAGCCTTTTACTCCATTTCTAAGAGTAGATTATAAAAGCCTCTTCCATCGATAGATGCCTTTTATTTTTTATTCAATCTCTATGTAAAAACACTACAATATGAATAAGATGCAATTTGCAAGGTCATTTAACTGTACCAATAAGATCAGAAAAGGGGTGAAACAGGGTTGCATTTTAGCACCATTGTTATTTAACTTCTATATAAATGACTTAGTGCAATGTTTCAATAAAAAAGAGCATCATCCACCAAAGTTAGCAAACAGGCATCTTTCCATATTATTGTATGTGGATGATGTTGTGCTTCTCTTGAGAACACCGGTTGGGTTAAAGAGCGCACTTCATACACTTGCTAATTATTGCCAGCAAAATCAGTTGGAGATTAATTATGATAAAACCCAAATAATGGCATTTGCTAAAAGACATAAAATACATTCATGGTACCTAAATGAAATCTGCATAGAACAGGTACACTGCTATAAATATTTAGGCATGATCATACAAGATAATGGAATGAAAAATTCACATATAAAGTATGTTACCTCCAATGCAAAAAAGAGTGCTGGAGCAATACAGAAATTCAATTGGACTAGAGGGGGCCAAAATGTGGAAGCAGCCATTAAAATATTTGTGATGAAATCTCTTATGCGAATGTTATATGGAGCTCCATTTAGTATTACCACAAATAGGACTTTGATGGAAAGAATACAATCTAAGTTTTTAAGAACAGCACTTCAAACACCAAGGAACTTGTCAAATATAGCTGTAAGATTAGATACCAGGATGGTAATGGTGGAAGCCAGATTATGGGTGGCGGTTATATCATACTGGCTAAAATTGGCTTCCTCAGTGAATGGTCTTGCACAGGGCTATTTTTGGGCAGGAACGCACAGGAACGGAGTTCCGGCTGGCTCCCGAGTTGGCCACACCCAGCAGGAACTCATTAGCATAATAGGCCACACCCAACAGCAGAAACTCATTAGGATTGGCTACATTAGGGGTGTGTGGCCTAACATGCAAAGGAGTTCCTGCTACAAAAAAGCCCTGGGTTTTGACAACAAACAAGATAAACAGAATAAGAATCAAAAGGTGAGTGTGGCTGGATGACCACATTTCTGGTAACATGGGGGTGCAGCCTAATATGCTAATGAGCAGTGCTGTCAGGGTGTGGCCTAATATGCTAATGTGTTTCTGCTGTTGGGTGTGGCCTATTATGCTAATGAGTTCCAGCTGGGCTTTTTCTACAAAAAATACCCTGGTCTTGCACATTTAATTTTGAAGGATAACTTTGTCCCCCCTGGTTGAGATTACTGAGGAATAAATTAGATTTGTATGGTTTGTCTCAACAATATCTACTGTGTATGAATATGGTACAGGCTAAGGCATTGGTCAAACAAAGAATTCTAGATGTGGAAAGGCAACATGACCTGACTAGAGTTAACAAGAAGATATTGGAGAGAAGTATTATGAATAAGGTCTCACTGATGCCTTATATAAACAGCTTAGAAAACCCTGACCATAGGAGAGCTTTTACTTTGCTATGTTATGAGCAGGGCCGGCTCACCCACTAGGTGAACTAGGCATTCGCCTAGAGCGCGGGCCGGCCCTTAGGGCATGGGAGGAGAGGCAGGGGTGGCCCGCAGGAGCCTGGCAGTAGGAGCCGGAGGAGTGCCCTCTTCATGGAGCCAGGCACTGCGGCGCCCCCTCGAGTCAGCCAGCCAGTGGCGGTGTTGCGCTGCCAGGAAGTACTAAGGTCCACCCTCCAAGGCCTCCACTCTGCCTCCCGCGCCTGCCCACCTTCCTGCCTCCCTTCCCTCCCTCCCATGCCACAGTTGGCACCCCAGGGGGGCCCTCGGAGCCGACCTCTCGCCTGGCCTCGGAGAGGCCGCCCAAGCAGCAGCAGCAGCCTTTCCCTAGATTGCGCCAGCTGAGCGGAGGGGGGTGGGCACTCCTGGCTGTGCGCGGTGGTGGCAACGGGGCTGGGCGGCCGGAGTGGCAACAGTGGGGCACACAGGATGGGCGGCCGCCTCTTGCCGCTGCTGCTCACTCTGATGGTGGTGCTGCTGCTGGGCACCACAGGTAAGAAGATGAGACCGGGATGGGGCTGGCTGCCGGCGTCCCCTCTGCTGCCCTCCCTCCCTCCCTCCACGCCAGGTGCCCCGTTGGCTTGGGCTCCGCAGTGCTGCCCTGGTGGTGGAGGAGGAGGCACGGTGGGTACTTTGCCGGCAAGGCCCAGGGAGTGGGTGGCAAAGCCAAGCTCCACCCCAAGGCGCCACACGCCAGCTGGGAGGTCTCCAGGCTCCACCGGGAGGTTGGTATCTGTGTTCACCTAGGGCACAGCAACACCTCGGGCCGGCCCTGGTTATGAGGCCCTGCCTTCTGCTGTTTTGGAAGCTAAATATAAGACGATACCATATGAAAAATGTTTATGCCCCTGTGGAGATGGGAGTGGTTGAGTTGCTTGTGCATGTAGTCTTTGATTGTAAAATATATGAGTATCTTAGGGAAATGTATATTAAACCTATAATTGATAGCCTGCCAGGCAAAACTAGAAGGGACTATCTCGCAATAATGTTAGCCTATAGGAATAAGGAAATTACCCTTAAGGTGACAAAATATGGATGGATGTCCGTTAACAGGAGGAAAATCTGGCTAGATATGATTAATAATAGATAAATGATATCCAATAATAATTTGTATGGGATAAAGCCTCAGTTCACAGTGTGCAGGAAGCAGTCAGATTATTTTATTTATTTATACAGATATATCCTGCTTTTCTCCCCAAGGGGGACTCAAAAGAGTTTATAGAAAAAAACAAGCAACAAAAAAGCTCAGCTCCAGTTCACAGGCTGGGTTTGGATCTAGTGAGTGGACTCACAGGCTATCATGAGGTCTGAGATGTAGGCTAAGAACCAAGGGCCGAGAACTCTTTGGTCCAACAAATGCTTATGTCTCTGGCCAGACCAAGGCTAAAGACCATTAGGGGAGGAGCAACTGAAGCTCAGCCCTGGTCTCCTGGCCCAAAGATGTTCCCAGCCTTCCTACAACAAAATAATTAGTCAGAATGATCAATCATTTGAATACATTATAGTTATTAGTTAATGCCAGCAATTTGTATAGGGTTTCAAAGAGAGAGGACAGGACTGTATGTCTCTGATGTGATCCAGAAATGGAACCCAGAACAGATGCAGTGATTTCCATAGATTTCTGTGGCCCCAGGAAAACGGGCTTGTGAAATGGCTGAGGAGGGAACAAAACTTCATTGGGAGAACTGGACCTGAGGTAGTGGCAGTCACCATATCCTGTGGAAGTGAAATCCACAAGTGACTTGCATGCAACTGGCAGAACTGTTTCCTCTCGCTTGCCCTCAACGATACTGTTTTATTAAGTGATCCTGACTTATGGTATTGCAAGAGAGGGTGACGTTTTTTCTTCTCCCTACCCCTAATAATTTTGTGTGTCATGCCCCACAGCATTTGTTTTCTAACTGAAAAAGTTCCTGGATTTCCTAGAAGGACGATGAACCCCATTGGTCAGGAAATTCAGTTAGACATGCTCAAGCACCCATCTGTTTGGCTCCTGTTGTGATGGTGTGGCGTGACGACCATCTCCCCGGCTCTGCTCAGCACCACCAATTGTTTAAATAAAGGATTCCATGGAGTTGGTAGGGAGACTTTCAAGATTACCAACTGTGTGTCTGTCTGATTTCAATGGCTTGAAAGTTAATGACTGCTAACCTGTCTGGATCTAGAGCTGTCTGTGCATGTGCATTCTTGCACAGCTTCATGGGAGCTGTAGTTTATTCCCATCTTGCCTATGATCCTAGGAGATGACAAGTCTCGTAATCGATAGATACTGACAACTGTAAAGCTACCAATAGCAGGCAGTCTATCCAGTGCAAAGTTCAAAGAGGGGCAGACTTTAATGACCTGACTTGACCCAGCTACAGCCCTGAGAAGAGATGGATTTTCCTACTGGCAAGTACAGAAGCAGCAAAATGATGCTCCACAGCATGGTGTTTGGGGCAGGTGGCACACAGGATGGAACAGACTGAAAGCTCAACTTGAGCATGGGGCATGGCTGTCAATGTCAATGTTATGGCTGTGTTTGCTGTAAAGTTTTCAGTGCACCCGATTTCAGCACTTATAGCCACACATGTCCCAGCGCAGACTGTCACACAGAACTATGTGCAACCAGAGCTGGACCCAGAGCAATTTTTTTAAAAGTGATCCAGCCCTGTGCCTGCTACATCCTTTTCTCTCTGCAGCTCCCCTCCACCCCCAGAAGAAAACGACATACAATTTGGCTTTGCCACTTAATGTTGTTGATGCTATTAAAAGTAATACTGCAGTGAATGTTATATCAAACCCAATTACTTGAGTGTGCGGCTTTCGGTCCCCCTCCCCCTTTCATGCTGTGGCATTTCCTTTCCCCTGAATACCCTCCTTCACTCTGTCTAGCAATTAACTGCTTGAACGGTATAATAAGGAAGCAATTAAGAGGTGACAGAGAAAAATTAACACTCCATTTCACATTAAAGGCCAAGTGAGTATCCGTGCTATTGTGAGTTAAATGTGTCTTTGAAAACCTGTAGTTTTGAATGTATTTTTCCTTTTGAATAAGAAGCCAGCTCTGTGAGTTGCCCCCCCCTCTTTTTGTCTACAGTCCCAATCTGAAAATGGATGATAACTAATTGGATGCTGTCTGCTTAAACGGGCTGTATTAATTGCAGTTTGTTCTCCTGTTATGTGTCAGTGAAAACAAAATCTTTGTAATGTGTCGGCACGTTGTACCCAATCTTACTTGGAGTCTGCAAGTTGTACACCCAGGGCAATTAAAAGAGAGAGAGAGAGAGAGAGTCAGAGAAAGAGAGAGGACTGAGGCAGTGTTGCCTTGGAAGGTGACATTTGCATTACAACAAACAGCGGTCATGAGACCTCATTGCTTGTGGTGGCTCTCCAGTAGGAAGTCTTCCCCTAGACTAGAGGAAGGCTCCTGCAACTAATGAACCCGGCACTTACCACGCCCACCCAACCCCAGCACTGTAAACGGGTCCATAATTTGCTTGTGCATACAAGTGTTTGGCACAATTCCATCCTCACACTGCCTTTGTTCTCTCCCATGGTGCTCTTCCAATAAGCCAAGATAATTTCAGTCTTTGCTTAGGACGCCTCTGGCAGTTTAGCTCTTTCAGGAAAGTGCTCTCAACTATGAGTCCTGATCAGTCATTACAATTTTGGTGCTCCAGCCTCATATAATGGAAGTCCATAGGACCCTGATCCTCCCAAGATGCATGGCCACCATTTTGTGTGAAGAGGGCAATGTGTGTCTTCCAGCTTCAGTACACGTCAACAGCATATGAGAAAAACACAAGCAAGCATGCCGGCAACAGAAATGGATGGAATGAAAAGAGCCAAAGCCAACAAATAATAATACACTAGAAAGGACCTCACATCCTTCCTCTCGAACTGTGTGCTGGGGATTCCTCAGTAGCTTGTCAGGGCTTCCTTAGTAACTGCTCCATAATGGTGCCAAACTCTCATGCAAGACAGCTTGCTCATTCATTGCCAGTCCTTCTGTCCGTGCCACCATTTCTGTGCCTTGTAGAGTTCACTCAGGGTTGGGGGTGGGTTTTTTTTTTTTTTGGTGGTGCAACAATAGATCTGACAGGCCAGGACAGTAATTGACTCATGAAGCAAGTGGGGAATGCAGAGCAGAGCTCAAGACCTTTTACAGGACTAATCGGTTCTGTGCCAGATGTGAAAGCAGACACATGGACATAGGTAGTGATCTAGAAAGTTTGAGAACTACTACTCTAAGGCATCCCCATGATCCTTTCTGTTACCTAAATGTTGTGTTTTCACATCTCTTTCCAACAGGTTCTATGACTGTGACCTTATGCTTGAGAGATTCCAAATTCAGGCTTTGTAGGCATAAATGGAAAGTTGAAACGGTGGCTGAGCACTAGCATTGTTATAACTACAGCTGCTCCAAATGTTTGCTCACTTTAGATTTAGGGCCAAATTTTGTGATTTACGCAGACCCCCAATTTCCCCCAAAACTTTTGTCACTGAGAATGCTCATATTTTTTTGTGTCTGCCTGCAGCCATTGTTTCCCCCAGTCTGCCACTGCTTCAGGCCCATTTCTTCCTCCGGCTGATATGTGATCCCAGCCAATCAGGGATCACATTGTGAATATGATGTCAAAATGCAACATAGCCAGTCAGATTACACTGTATTTCTTTACCTAAAGCTGACAAAACATTTTTCATACTAGATCTGGTTGCACCCATTACAGAACGGGAGTAACTTGATGACATTCCGAAACCCTTTCTGTTTGGAGAGGCAGTTATGGGGGTGAGCGGAGAAGAGACATGGAAGAGCAGCAGTTAATTTGTATTTTTTGTGAATTTCAAGATACATATGCACCCCTTTGAGAGAGAGCTGAAGTAGGGAGTGCAGTGCACCCCTGTGCACATTAATGTAGTATTTAAAAGGCATCCCCCAATGGCAAAATGGAGATACTGGTTTATGCAGGAGCAGTGGCTTAATGAACAATATTGTCCTTGGGAAATAGGAGCAGTTGGAGTCTCTAGTCAACAAGGCCATGAGACTGAGCAAAATGACTGCCATTATTGAGGGAGGAAGGAAATACAGAATTCACAGCCCCCTTTTCCTGAGTTGCTCGCAACATCCCATAATTCTCAGCTTGCATTAGCTCTGTTTGTCTTCAGTGTCATCAGCATGCAGCCAAATCCTTTTGACTATGTGACAGCTACACCTTCTGCAGGAATGAATGAAAATGATTCTTTATATGTAATGGGGCCAGTCACATTTACATCGGGGCTGTTTAGAATCATGCTGCTGCCATCCAAGGTGATGGAATTGCTGCTGTCACCACCAGGAAAGTTCTGGAATTTGGAAAAATATGCCTTTTCTTTTGGGGGGTAGGGGATACTGATGGGGGTCATGGCTGTATGACTTCATTTCCCCCTTTTTTGGTATGTTTTTTGTGTTTGTGTGTGTACCCTCACCTCTGGCAACCTCTGGTGACTGACCCCTACTGGGGGCCTGGAGGATTTTCAGAGAGGTGGCTGAATAAAGGCTACCCCCGCCTCCTGCCTCTGGTATGCCAAGGAGGTCTCCCATCCATGTACTTTCCCAAGTCGACCCTGCTTAGCTTCCAAGATCTGATGAGATCAGGCTTTCTTGGGCTATCCAGGTCAGGGCCTTTCCCCCTTTTTGAGATCTCTCTTGAACAACCACTGAAAAGGAGTGGCATGGTTTGCAGGGGGCAAGGCTTTCCAGAAAATGACCCCTCTCCAAAGAACTTGCTCCCTTTTAGGCATGTGGTGAACCCTCTTCCTTTTTGTC
This sequence comes from Gekko japonicus, assembly GCF_001447785.1. Taxonomy (NCBI): domain Eukaryota; kingdom Metazoa; phylum Chordata; class Lepidosauria; order Squamata; family Gekkonidae; genus Gekko; species Gekko japonicus. The sequence continues at coordinate 108,278 of NW_015161512.1, forward strand.
TAGACATCCAAAGTTGATTGAATGCTGTGGTTTGGTGACATTTTTTCAGCACTATTCTGTTTAGATTGCCACCGTGAGCTTCTTGGAGAAAAGGGTGCGATTTTTTTTTTAATCAAGTAAATAAATATGGTACTACTTAATAACCAGGGAGAGGCAGAAGGTCCCAGGTCCTGTACTTTCCCAAGTCGACCCTGCTTAGCTTCCGAGAAAATAAATATGGTACTACTTAATAACCAGGGAGAGGCAGAAGCCCCCAGGTTCAGTCTCCCAGATCTCCAGTTTAAAAATGCAGGTATTAGATGATAAGAACATAAGAACATAAGAGAAGCCAATGTTGGATCAGGCCAATGGCCCATCCAGTCCAACGCTCTGTCACACAGTGGCCAAAATTACCAGGTGCCATCAAGAGGTCTAGCAGTGGGGCCAGGACACTAGAAGCCCTCCCACTGTTGCCCCCCCCCCAAGCACCAAGAAGACAGCGCATCACTCGCCCCAGACCGAGAGTCCCTATCTATACCTTGTGGCTAATAGCCACTGATGGACCTCTGCTCCATATGCTTATCTAATTCCCTCTTGAAGCCGTCCATGCTTGTAGCCGCCGCCACCTCCTGTGGCAGTGAATTCCATGTGTCAATCACTCCTCGAGTGAAGAAGTACTTCCTTTTATCTATTCTAACCCGACCGCTCAGCAATTTCATTGAGTGCCCACGAATTCTTGTATTGTGAGAAAGGGAGAAAAGTACCTCTTTCTCTATCTGCTCTATCCCATGCATCATCTTATAAACCTTGATCATGTGAAAGACTTCCTAGATGAGGCTCTGGACAGCCGCTGCCAGTCAGAGCAGACAATACGGGCTTCGGTGGACCAATAGTCTGGCTCAGCATAAGGCAGCTTCATGTGTTCAAAGGCCTGGAAGAAATACTTGGAGGCTGGCCCACAGAGAAGTGCCCTCTGCTTCCTGCTCCTCGTGTTTCAGAAAAGCCCGAGCAGCAGTCTGTGGGTATCTAGGGATGGAGACCGTTAATTGCTCGCTCGCTCCCGGGTAGCCCCACAGAGCTGTGGCCTAGTCCCAATGCAAAATGACTTTACAGTCTGCCTTGGATTCCTTTGTGTTGCTATTTTGGTTGCTTCACGATGACCAATAAACCTGAGGCGCTTGCCAATTTATCGGCTCACGGCAGAACAGCCTATCGCCAGCAAGCCCTTGGTACCTGCCCATCATCTCTTTTATTTCAGCATCCCGAGATCTAATGCAACAGCACAGCATGGGTCTGTTCACACTGCGTCACGTGATGAAGGAATTGCTTAATACAGCCTGACTTAAGGTAGCGCCTATATTGTGTGCAGAGTGCAGAATGAAGAAATAGCACTTTCTTTGACAAGTGAGTAATTATCCTTTCCAGTTGATAGTGTTTTGTTATTTGCAGGTCAAAATGGAAAACAGGTGCTTTTTAGCAGGTCTCCTTCCGTCAGACAGTACCAGGAGAAGGGTTGCATCAAAGTGCTGACTCTGGGAGGGGTTGCAAGCAGGCAGGCAAGATGAGCAGAATAAACGGTTGCATCAGCAGGCAGGATGCTGGTAATTTAGCTTGCTGCAAAGGGCTTGAACTTGAAATAAAGGAGAGAGGAAAATGCAGTTACTGAAAAGTCATTCTGGCTTTAATCAGGGGGAGCTAAAAGGTGTCCAGGAAAGATTTTTTTTAATGCTGCAGGAAGAAAAAAAGTTGTACAGTTGTACAAGCCCATTCTTGCACTATACTAGAGAATTGGGATAGAATATTTTGTAATCAGATATATCAATATATTTCATTACTAAAGACATCCACTCAATATAGAAGATGTTGCCTAAATACAGCCTTGCAGACTGACAGGGCAATTCTAAACAAGTTACACTCTTCTAAACCTACTGACGTCAGTGGATTTAGAAGCATGTAACTTTGCTTAAGATTGCAAGCCCGATCTCATCAGATCTCAAAAGCTAAGTAGGGCTGACCCTGGCAAGTATTTGGATGGGAGACCTCCAAAGAATACCAGAGGCAGGCTATCAGGCCACTTCTCTAAACATCCTCCATGCCCCAGTAGGAGTCACCAGAGGTCACTATGACTTCTAGGCACAGGCACAAACACACAGATGCAAAAATACCCAAAAAAGTTTTTAAAAATTGCACTTTTAATCTGCCTAACAAAAGACTTACCTATATGTGATGCTGGGAGTTCTCTAGACAGCACCTGGCATTTTAAAAATAATTTGCAGGTACATGGCAGCCCAATTCAGATGGGGTGGGATATTTGAGTGTTATGGGGTTAAGCTTTCCCTGGACCATTTTCATCACCTCAAATAGTCTTGGGAGAGCTGCTATTGCTTCTGGTTGGGGAAAGCATGGGGGAGGCTTAAACCCCCGTTCATGGTCCTGATCTGAATGCCCCCCCCCCCGAAAATTCAAATAAAAAGGCTGTGAGTTCTGCCCATGGATCTTCCAGCATTCCAGGGAGCTGAACCCTTAGTCAGTTTTACGTGATTAGATGGAATTCTACCTGCTCAGGAAAGATAAAGCACTAATTCATCTACTGAAAGTAAATAAAGGTCAAATTGTTGGGGCAGAGCTGCAGGCACAGGAATACAACAAGCATGTTTGGACTCTCCATGGCTATTAGATACAGATGGATTTATGATCCTTGAAGTTGTCCAGTCACCTTACAAATCCCCTTCCAGGCAGCTCAGGCGACACAACCATGCACCATACTGGGTCTGTGGTGGCCAGCCCTTTTTGTAAGAGTTCCCTAAGTGTGCTGTGGTGCTGTAGTAGGCTACAGGATCCTGTCTTTGGGGTCACTTTACCTCTGGGGGTGCAGGCAGCATCACAGAGCGGGAGAGGCAGGTAGGAATGTACAGCTAAGGCAGGCCCATAGCTACAGTGGGGCATCTTGGGGCTAGGCCCCCTGACTTACTTACCAGGCCCCACAACTTCCCAGCCAGCCCGCCCAGGGCCCCTGAGTGGTGGCAGGTGAGGGGAAGGAGCCAGGTACTTCTTTAATTTGATTAGCCAGTGCCCCCTAAGTTAAATGCTCCCCGACTTTAAAAATCCTGGCTGCAGGCCTGAGCTAAGGCCAAAGACCTAGGGCTAAAGTACACTGATGCTGGCATTGTATGCAGTCCCAGCTGGGGTCCCCCCTTAAAAGCAACCACATAAGGACCAGATATGGATCAGTGCCAGGGAAGGAGGCTTAATTCTCCCACTCCCAGTACCATTTCCATAATCGGAAATGGCATTTCTTAGGCTGCTTTATTTGTGCATGCCTCGTTTTGCCTTATAGCATCCCAGAAGGGCCATTTTCAAATGAGGAAATGGCTCAGAGAGAAAAGTAACCCCCTCCCTTTCCCTAGCACTGTGGCTCTGATGCCGATCTTTTTTCAAGGCCCTGATACCGATGTTTTTAAAGGCTAAGTGACATGTCTAGAGCCAGAGTTCAAGTTACAGAACTCTTATGATCACATGTGCCAAAGCCACAGATTTCATGCCACAGGTTGGCCATTCACGTGTTTAGGTAGCACCACATACATTTGGCCGAATCTGGACTAAATTTCCCCCCATCAGGGGAAGAGAACTTCCCTGTCCTCCCATTGCAGCCCATCGATCTCCCCAAAATGCTGCTCCCGGGGACTGGGAACCCTCAGGAATGGCATGAGAGGCAAACTGGGGGGAGAGTTTGGCAGAAATCACATTTCCACTTCAGTCAGTGAGAAATTTAGTTTGAATCCAGCCCATTACTAATTTCTTTTTGGGACCAAACAATGGTGATCGTTTAGACTTTGCGCACACAACAAAGCTTGCTCGTCGACCCTCACTTTCCCAGAGGTTCTGTATATTTCCAAGAACCGCATGGAAAGCTTGCTGCGTCGCCGAATTGAGCATTTCAGCCGTGTGCTGACCTGCCAGGTGTCATGTCTTTAGAGTGATTCTTCTGCCGCTCCTCTTCTCAGTGATGCATCCTCCCCGGAATAATTCATACGTGGCTGCAGAGACAGAGTGTGAGATGGCTCAGGCAGTTCATTTTTTATTCTTCCTCTCAGGGCAGTAAGAAATTTCTCCAGGTCTAGAGTCTCAAGGTCATTTCACAGGCTTGGAGAGTTCACTTTAGAATGTGAAGCCCTGTTAGCCTTGCATCAAGGCTCCCGAGTGCTAAGGGGGGAAGAGAGGGTCCAGGAATCGAAACCAGGGCTTTGCCTTTCACCATCTATCAAAAAGAGCGATGTACTGGTAGACTGGCCTGACCTGGATTGCCCAGGCTAGCCCAGTCTCAGCAGACCTTGGAAGCAAAGCTGGGTTGGCCCTGGTTGGTATTTGGGTGGGAGACCACCAAGGAAGTCCAGGGTCGCAGTGCAGAAGCAGGCAACAGCGAACCACCTCTGAAGTCTCTTGCCTTTTTGTTGCAGAGATATGCTTTCCCCCTTATATCTCCACAATGAAAGGGTCTACAAAGAACCTGCTATTTCAGAGAACCTGACAGACCCATCATTATAATGTCATAATGCTATAATAATATCTTAATTTCTGATTAGGGGTGTGCATCTGAATATCCCCAAGCTAAAACTATAAACAAAAATTGCTGTTTCAGGTCTTTATTGTGATCTCTGGAGGGACAAACATAAATCTGTGATCCTTACAATTTTTTTTAAAAAACCCACCTCCCTCTGAATAATCTGTTGTTTTTGTGTTACCCATACAGTGGACATGTAATATGAAGACACGTTTCTCTAACAACTGGATGATAGATTCATCACCTGCAATCAGACACAGATTCTTTTCTTGGGAAAGGGGCAATTTTCAAATACTGTAGTGATGGGCTGGGGGGGCCTTTTCAGCAAAGTTAGCCTTCTTTATTTTGTGGAAGGAGACAATGGGCCATAACAAGGAAGGATGGCAAATGCAGCATATTGAGCAGAAGCATTTTTTAAAAGTCTGAAGGGGTACATAAAGAAACAGGAAGCAGCCAGGAATTTATTTTTTTTAAGTGCTGCCAGCTGGCACTTCCCTGGCGGGCTGCCACCATTTCCTCCCATAGGAAAAAGTGAAGTGCATCAAGGGGCACCTACTTTGGTGGTCTGTAAAATCAACCCCCTTTGTCCATTCTACTTGAAACTTAGGGGGTCTTTAGAAGAGAGGGAGGACTATGTTCTGTGCAAATTTGGTGCCATTATCCTTAAAAACAGCTGCACTACACCATTGCATTATTTCTCCCATTGAAAATAATGGTCCTGAAATTCCAGAAACCTCCCCCCCCAAACCCCACAGATTTGAATTCCCAAAAGTTACTGTCCTACCCCAAAGGTAAAGGTGTCACCCATGAATACCAAATTGGAAATGGTAACACATTTTTTCTTGGTGCACAAAAAACCCTTTGAAAGCCCCCAGAGGTGACAGACCAGGGAAAATGTGGGGAAACAGCCCCGTGGAAGCCCCCCATGTCTGCTGTGCTGTGTTGGCAGCCCCAGCAGTAATGGGGAAGCCATAGGAAGTGCTGATGCATGGAAAACACCACTGTGATGTCGGAGAAGTTTCTAGGCTGATTGCCCATTTCCTGGATGGAGAAATGCTGAAGGGAGAGGAGCAGTTGGTCTCTCTAGCGTACAGTAGCCCTGCCTCGCTGACCCCAGAGAGGTAAGTAGGCAAAGTTTGTCTGCACCTGCCTGTGGATGCAAGTGCATGCTGCACATGGAGTGGAGGAAGGACAAGCATGGTGCTGTGCTTTGATGGGCCGCAAGAGAGCATCCCATGCCATGGGCTGCCTGGATTTATCTCTGATTTGGACAGACAAAAGTTGAGTTCACATTCAACTAGATCTGAACACTCTGGAAAAGTGGGTGGATATGAACAAGATGTCATTTAACAAGGATAAGTGCCAAGTTCTACATCTGGGTAACAAAAACGAGGAACACACATACTGAATACACTTCTGAGTAGCAGTGTGTGTGTGAGCAAGATCTTGGGGGTAAGGGCGGACCGAAAGTTAAATACAAGCAGCCAGTGTGATGTGGTGACAAAAAAGGCAAATGCAATCTTGGGGTGTATCAGCAGAGGCATAACATCCAAAATCACAAGATGTCATAGTCCTGCTGTACACTGCATTGTTCAGGCCACAGCTGGAGTATTGTGTGCAGTTCTAGAGGCCTTACTTCAAGAAGGATGTGGACAGAATGGAGCACGTGCAGAGAAAAGCAACGAGGATGATTGAGGGCCTGGAGACCAAGCCCTGTGAGGAAAGGCTGAGGGACTTGGGAATGCTGAGTCTGGAGAAGAAGAGGTTGAGGGGGAACATGATTGCTCTCTTGAAGTATTTGAAGGGCTGTCACTTAGAGGAGGGCAGGGAGCTGTTCCTGTTGGCAGCAGAGGATAGGATTCTCGATAATGGGTTTAAATTAAGGGCAGGAAGGTACTGCCCGGATAGGAGGAAAAACATTTTTACAGCAAGAGTTGTGCAACAGTGGAGTCAGCTGTCTAGGGAGGAGGTGAGCTCCCTCTCACTGGCAGTCTTTAAGCGGCAGCGGCTGGACAGGGATGCTCTAGGCTGATCCTGCATTGAGCAGGGGGTTGGACTAGATGGCCTATATGGCCCCTTCCAACTCTGTGATTCTCTGATTCTGTTTTTGAATGTGACTTTAAGCAAGCTATTCTCTTCAAATGGTGTCTCTACAACTACTGACACCTTCCCCCCCCCCCTGAAGTTGCCATCCCTCAAAAGAAACTTAACATCTGTTGGCAGCAAAGTTGGCTGATAGGTCATTTTAGGAGGTGGGGGTGGAGAAATCTTAATCAGAATATTCTGTGGGAGCAGCTGTGAAATTTTCCCAAAAGCTAGTTTTGTATGGGTTTTATGTGTATGTGAAAGCATGCAGGCATTTCAGTCTGAAAGGGTGTAGCCCAGAACAGAACTTAGTGGTTTTTTTATGCTTTTGAAATCTGTTGCATAAGAATCCTCTTACATAACATAAGAACATAAGAGACGCCAATGTTGGATCAGGCCAAAGGCCCATCCAGTCCAACACTCTGTACCCCAGTACCAAGAAGACAGAGCATCACTTGCCCCAGAGCCCCTATCTATACCTTGTGGCTAATAGCCACTAATGGACCTCTGCTCCATATCTATATATCTAATTCCAACAGAGGGCGTGTTGTGCGGACACTCTCCCCCAACAGCTTTTCCAACATAGTCAGTAGACTTCCTGTGTCTGCAGAAAAATCCAAGAAGTAAAAAAATCCCTTCAGGGAGGGTTGAATCCCCCCCAATACCTTTTGATATGGCCTCTGCAGGGAACTAACTCCAGGCATCAAC
>NW_015161512.1:116777-128381 GCF_001447785.1 Gekko japonicus
AATATTGAAGACAGAGAGGCAGATAAAGGTAGGTTGGCTGTTAGGTGGGAAGGAAATTGTGTTGCCAATTCCAGGTTGGCAAATTCCTGGACATTTGAGGGGTGGAGCCTGGGGAGGGTGGGATTTGAGGAGGGGAGAAACTACAGACCAGTATAATGCCATAGAAAGGTTGGCTGTTGGGTGGGAAGGAAATTGTGTTGCCAATTCCAGGTTGGCAAATTCCTGGACATTTGAGGGGTGGAGCCTGGGGAGGGTGGGATTTGAGGAGGGGAGAAACTACAGACCAGTATAATGCCATAGACTTCACCCTCCAAACCATACATGGAGGAGAGAGAGAGAGAAAGGGGGGGGGCAGAAGGGAGAAAGAGGGTGAGAGAGGTAGGGGGAGACAGGAGGAAGCAAAGGCGTGAGGAATAGGATAACCATCCCGCAAGTTTCTTGCGGGTCTCCACTTGTGCTTATCTAATTCCCTTTTGAAGCCGTCCATGCTTGTAGCCGCCACCACTTCCTGTGGCAGTGAATTCCATGTGTTAATCACTCTTTGGGTGAAGAAGTACTTCATTTTATCCGTTCTAACCCGACCGCTCAGCAGTTTCATGGAGTGCCCACGAGTTTTTGTATTGTGAGAAAGGGAGAAAAGTACCTCTTTCTCTACCCGCTCTTTCCCATGCATAATCTTATAAACCTCGATCATGTCACCTCTCAGTCGTCGTTTCTCCAAGCTAAAGAGCCCTAAGTGCTTTAACCTTTCCTCATAGGGAAAGTGGTCCAACCCTTTTATCATTCGAGTTGCCCTTTTCAGCACTTGTAATCTTTCCAACAACCTTGCAAAGTAGGTCAGTATTATTATTTCCATATTGAGGAGTAGTTTTCCTAAGGCTACTGTGTAATCTTATGGCAGAGGTGAGATTTGAACTAGGTACTTCCTGACCTGTAGCTGAATAGTATACTCACTGGGTCAACTCCTCTTGTGTGTTTCAGTTCTGAGGTAGAAATGGAGAGGTGGGGAGAAAATGGCCAGACCCCTTTGGAAACATTTGTTGGGAATATTTCAACAAATGGAAGAAGAAGAAGAGTTGGTTTTATACCTCACCATTCACTACCTGAAGGAGTCTCAGAGTGGCTTACAATCACCTTCCCTTCCTCTCCCCACAACAGACACCCTGTGAGGTAGGTGGGGCTGAGAGAGCTCTGAGACAGCTGTGACTGACCCAAGGTCACCCAGCTGGCTTCATGTGGAGGAGGGGAAATCAAACCCGATTCTCCAGATTAGAGTCCACTGCTCTTAATCACTACACAAAACTGGCTAGTCCCAAATTTCAGATTTGCATTGGATGATACTAGAATGACAAAGACCCCTTTTTATTTCTTTGTTTTCTAAAAGAATCTTCAGGCATATCTCTATTGTAAACTTATACCAGTTGAACTAACATGAGCTCATCCAAAGAATGCTGGGCATAGTTTTAGTGTGGGGGCTGCAGAATCTCTGCTCCTGAGGTCTCTTCCTTTCCTTTGGAAGAAAGGGTTGCTTGTAAACAAATTAAAGTGATCTTTGAGGAATATGACAAGAGCTCTTTCCCACTCTTTTCCCCTGCCTGAAACGTTTGTAGTGTAGTGACTAAGTGACCACGCTACAGCAATCCAGGAAATCTCCAAATCATGCTTCTGCGGTGAACTCCCTGGAAAGACACTTTCAGCCCAAGCTTCTTCAGTATAGGGATAATAATACAGGCCTACCTTACAGGACTGTTGTAAGGATTACGTGCTGGTAGTGCATGTGAACCAGTGTTTATACAGAAAACACTCTGTAAATGGGGCCTATTATTACCACAAGAGGTTCAATTCATGCTGGAAACAGAAATTTACTGGTAACTGGAAAAAACTGAAGGGCAGAGGTCAATTTGGGGGGATCGCGGGGGATCGCTGTTCCCCCGGGGTGAGGTGGGGGGCAGGGCACATGACAAAGCCCCGCCCCCTGCTTCCGGCCGCCCCACTTCCGGCCCTCATTCAGCCAGCAGGAGGCAGGAGAAGAGGGAAGGTAAGTTGCTTCCTCCCCGCCTCTCCCCACCCCTGTCTGCCTGGGGCCAGGGAGGGCCTTGGCGGGGCTTCCTCACACTCCTCTTGGCCTTGCAGGTCCACCGTTGGGCCCCAGAAGTGGCTCGGCAGTGGAGCTGCAACGCCAGTAGCGGTGGCGGCCGGGACCGTTGGGGGCGGTGGGGCTTGGCAGGGCTTCTCCGCGCTCCCGCCAGCCTTGCAGCTCCACCGCCGAGCTCGACGGGGGCTTGGCGAGAGCTGAAACCAGGGCAGCCGCCAGAATTGTTGGGGGGAGGGAGTGAAAACAAGTATAAATGCCTGGATTTTCTGTGTATTTTCTGTAGCAATGTGGTCATCTGCCCCGATGCTTGGTTTATAGCTGTTTTGGTTTATAGCTGGTCTTGGTTTATAGCTGTTTTTTCTCCCTGGAATTGCCTACCAATGTTCTCTCTAAGCTGTGGAGTCTTGTGAGCAAAATTTCTACTTTGTGAGCCACTGGCATTAAAGCTGTGAGCGAGTGATTCGGCTACTGCATCAGTTAGTTTGCCTCTGGAGTCCAGCGCGCACAGCCGTCCCCCGCGGCACGCATCCTGCCAGGAAATAGATTTCCCCCGCCGGCGTTTGGTAAGCCTATTAAAAGCTGTGAGCTAGCTCACACTAACTCAGCTTAGAGGGAACACTCCTGGTAACTGGAATGTGAATAGCTACATATTTTGTACTTCATCTATTACCAAACAGCTTTCCTTTTTGGCACTCTGGTACTAGGTCTTCACTGATGTGCTTGTTGCTGCTTTTCTCTCAACAAACCAGTTACTGAAAATAGTTAAAATTGTGTTGAACTTCTATCCTTTTTACCTGACATGGGTGGTTTGCTTGTTTCTCCCCACATTTTGGGAGTGGAGCCTGAGTGGTGGGTTTAGATTCAGAGGAATTAGCTGTGTTAGTCTGTTGCTGCAAAATAGTCCAAGAGTTCAAATAGCACCTTTAAGACTAACAAATAGCACCTTTAAGACTAACCTTTAAGACTAAGACTAACTGAGTGGTAGGTGTGGCCTTATGACACACTTCCGGTGATGGCAGGGGGTGTGGCATATGCTAATGAGTTATGCTAATGAGTTCCCCTGGCTCTTTTTCTACGAAACGACCCCTGCTAAAGGGAATGTTGTTGTTGTTGTTATTAATAACAGAGGTTTGGGAGAAAATGCAAGAGAAGAATAAAAAGATTGTTTTATTCTGTTTTAGTTGTTTTAATCTTGGCATATGTGTCTCATTTGTCAGCCACCTTGAGCCCGTTCTGGGGAGGGTGGGTTATAAATCCAATAAATAAATAAATAAATAAACACCCCCTAAGCTTTCATGGGGTGAGGGGAATGAGAACAGTGGGAAAGTAAATGAAAGGCAGCAGCAGACACAACCTGATGTTCTTCTTTCACAAAAATCTGAAGAGTGAGCTGAGAGGCTCTTTCAGAAAAAACCAGCTCCCCAGAGAAACGACAGGATGGTCCTGACTGGTTGACAGTGAGTGACAACTCTTTCACGTGCTCCAGTGTGACAAAGGGAGGAAGACTGCAGTGATTCAAGCGGTATGACAGGCCATCTCCTCTGCAAGCCATTCCAGCTGCCAGTCCTTTCCCCACTGAATTTGGGTAGCAATGCAGACAAAATCATCTTGGTTTTGGGCTAGCTGTACTGTTCGTGTGGGCTGTTGCTGCAGAGCAGACCCCCACATCCAAGCCATGTTGTTCTGGCTTCTTGTCCTAAAGTTCACAGAACTTAATTCTTTGCTACAACACGTGGATGCTGAACAGAGATGAGACAAGTGCATGGAAAGAAGGTCCATCGACAGCTATTAGCCACAAGAGATAAAGGGAACAGAGGTAGTGTATCACTATATATCAATTGATGGGAGGGCCATAACAAGGGCAGATCTTTACCATTTCATTATTGACAGGCACTCACCCATGAAGTTCGGTATTAGAAGGAAAAACCAGGGGGGGGCTTCATGAAGAATCATAGGAGAGAAAAAAGAACTGAGACAATTACTCACAACCTATCTCTCTCCCTTTAAGATTTTTATGGGTGTGACTCTTAACTGCTCTCAACCATTTGAAGGCAATGAGCATGCTCAGTCCTCATTAGACCATTTCTTCCTCCTTTTCGTTTACAGAGTTATATTGTCCCCCCTTCCCCCTCAAACTTAGAGAGCCCTCTGAGCTTGCAGAAGCCCAGACTTTGCTTGTAGGTGGCCCAATTTGGCTGTCCTACAAAAAGGTACTCAGCCATCACATTTCTCAGTAGTGGCAATCCCGATGATATAATAGTTGGCGTCAGGGTATTTATTATCTTTTAACATCGAATAGATAATATGGTACGGCAAACAGCATCTTATGAGAGTTTAATATTTGATGCTTGCCCACATAAAAACCATCCAAAGATGTCAACCAGTATAAACTATTGAACTGTTGAGTTAAAATATGTAACCATGTATGAGAAATTCCACATGAAATGTAAACTTGTGTTTGCTTTGCAATTTCTCTTCCCAACAATGGAATATCAGAATTGGTAACTTTGCCAAATTTTGGATGTTTGCAAATACTTATTTTGTTCGTTCACTGTAAGGTTTCTTTACAGCCAGGCACAAGTCAGATCAGGAAACAGAAGATGGCCAAATGAAGGAGGAAGCGAGGGTCACATGATCACCTCCCATTTTGTTTCCAGCTGTTTTCAAGTCATTAGTTTTTAATTTTAACAGCTGCCTCTTTGTGCTTATCTCTCCCCCCACCCCCCACTCAGGTATTTTGTGCTGTTGCAGTGATTGTCAGTTCTGTTCTGCTTGAAAGGTTTCAGTGTATGTTGCCATGGCCACGTGAGCCAGAATTGGAAATAAATGAAGGGGGGTATCTAGAAATCGACGTGGTGCCAATGGGGGGCTTATATCCAAAAGGTTGCCTATTACACTGGCAGATTCCATCTTATCTGGGGGCAAATCTGTTTTAATAGAATATTTAAATGGTGCCTTGAGCGTAGATTATATTCAAACTGAGCTATCTGTGCTAGGATTTATAGTAGACTAATAAGTTTTAAAGGAATAAAAAGAGAAGTCTGTAATAATGTATGTAGCTGCATGAATAGAGACCCTGAAACACACACCAGGGAAATGTCACTATTTTGTTTCTTCAGCATGATTGAATTAGGCTGGGGAAGCCACAGCTCTTCTTCACCACTGAAGGTGGCGTGGTGTTAGAGCCACCTCTGGTGATCCTACCGACTGTCTCTGGTCAAATATGTCAAGGGCAGGGTCATGAGCTGGTGCCAGGAGGAGCCGTGTATGAGATCAAGGAAAGGGCCAAGTGATGATCCAGACCGCATTGTGAAATGCCAGGCAGGAGCCAGACACAGGGTTGCCAACCTCCAGGCAGTGGCTGCATACCTCCTGGGATTACAGCTGATCTCCAGGCAACAGAGATCAGTTCCCCCGGAAGAAGAAGAAGAAGATCCTGGATTTATACCCCACCCTTAAAGTTTTCAAGGCAAGAGATGTACAGGGGTGGGTTGCCATTGCCTGCCTCTGCATCATGACCCTGATATTCCTCTGTAGTCTCCCATCCAAGTACTAAACAGCACTGAACCTTGCTTAGCTTCTAAGAGCCAATGAGATTGGGCTATCCTGGTCAGGGTACCATAGAAATTGGGTATACATCACAGTGTCTGGGACACAGACAGGCTCCTGGAAGGAGCTGGCACTAGCCCAATAGAATAGCTGACTTTTTATGTTGAAAATGTAAGCCTGCCTTGATATAAGACCATTAGTTCATCTAGATGGTGGAGGCTCTTTAAGGCCTCAAGCAGAAGAAAGGGCCTTTCCCAACATCTGCTCCCTTGGCATCCTTTAACTGCAGATGTTGTGGAGGGAATGGAGGCCCTTCTGCCCACAATGTTCGTGTTCTGCTGCTGAGCTATAATCCGTCTTCAAACCATGTGGAGGTGTGGGGACTCAAACCTGGTTCTCCAAGATTAGATTCCGCACTCCTAACCACTACACCAGACTGGATCTCTACACCAAACTGGAGAAATGGCTGCTTTGAAAGGTGGACCCTATAGCATTATAGCCTGCTGAAGTCCCTCCTCTCCTTAATCTCTCCCCTCCTCAGACTCCACTCCCCAAATCTCCAGGAATTTCTCAATCCAGAGCTGGCAACCCTAAACCAGAATCATGAGATTCCATTAGTGGGCACCAGTGAGCCAAATTCACATATTAAGGAGAATACAATCTGGGTCTGGGGTCCCCACCCTGTAACAGCCACACAAGTTGTTCATCGTCCTCAGCTGTTGTGTGTGTGGTGCCTGATTCGGATTATGAATGTGACCCATGAAGGAGAAGAGTCTTCACACCGTCTTCCTGACCTGAAACAGTTCTGGGAGAGTGCTATTGGGTCTGTTGGGAAACCAACACGTGTCCACAGGTGTTCCCCCAGTGGGCCAATTTTCACACCCCTGCCTGGGACCATTGCACTTTGAGAAAATGGAACGGGTGGAAGGCTGAAGCTTCATCTTCACACGTGCTGCAGGCACAATCTGAATGCAGCACTATGCACTATGCACATGGGAATTGGCATTCAAGGCCAAGATGGCAACTTTTAATAAAGCTTCCTTGCTCTTCATTTGCAGCAGCATCGTCTTGCACCTGCATTTTCAGAGGGTACAAACAAAACATTTACAGGCATTGTTGCAGACTGAGCAGGAGTACAGAAATCCAAGACCATACTCTTGGGTGGGAACATCTGCTAACTCTACTGATCAGAAGGGACCCCTGCCATTTAGATCACCTACTTCTCTTCCTGCCTGGCCCAGCCTTGATGTGGGAGGGACACGCCTCAAGGGAAGAGAATGCCCCCCGGCCCCCACTAATCCTGAGAGTTCTTGCACCCTAAATTCTCTTCTATAGCAGCAGGCCCATCTGAGATCTGGTGGAACAAGCTAATCAAGAGCTCCTGAGTAGATTTGTCCACATTCAGCATCTCCGTAATCTCCCCAGGGTTCCATGAGCAAAGAAGGCAGAAGGCCAGAGCCAGAGCCTGGAGCAGGCTGAGGAGTGCACACTTGGCAACTTAAGGTGTCCTGTGCTCAGGAGGAAATTACAACACTCTGTCCACAGGAAAGGGCAGAACTATTATTTCCCTATACAATGCCAGTTGGGCTCTATTCTTTTGCTGGTTTAATGTCTCCTGGCTTGTATATCAGCCTGGGCAGCTCCCTGCTGACTGCATGTCCAGTTTCCCAGGCTCTTGCTGTCTATTTGTGGATCTCTGCAGTTTCCTGATTTTCCTCATGCCCCAGATTTGGTTTCCATTTTGATTTCTTAAGGTCCAGCTCCATACCTCTAAAAGACATTTGTTTTCCCTCTCATTGATTTGAAGCTGTTTTTACTTTATGAATCACCCCTTTCTTGTTCCGTTTGAAAGGTTTCCAATACCTGCCTCAAGGGAATCTGTAGGTATCTTCACTGCTTGACTATCCAAGCTTGGGTAATATCTGCAGAGCAATTATCCTACTCCTTCAGTCAGAATGTTGTAATCCTCTGCTGCTAGCTTCAGGGCAGAGTGATGATTTGAGCCCCGTCTCCGAGCACCTCGTCCGGCACTAGATCATACTGGCTCCTAGGTGGCCATCACAATGTCTTGCCAATGTTGAATTTATTGGGATATTTGGTTAATATAGCAGAGCTTTGCCCACTCATAGAAGCATGTCACAGTGTGCAGTAAATAAATCTCCCAAGAAGTATATTGCAAAAAAGGTTAACTTACATTTATTCGAGTAGATCCAGTTCACATTCAGGTTGCAGTTAAAAGAAGAGAAAGAAGCCTAATCTAAAGAGTACTTTCCCTGTCACAAGTGGCCAGCTTGTCCTGCATACTGTGTGTGGGAGGATGAGGGCGTTGTATCTACAGGACAGACATGCAAAGACATGTATCTCGATGGAAGGCCATGTGAAAAGTGAGAGAGGACAAAAGAGAGTGGAGGGGTCAGAGGGCAGCTCCCAGGTTAAGACAAAGAGAGGTATCCCATTCAAGGAGATAACACCTATATACACTTAGAGTGATGTAGTGCCATCCCCCCTCCAAAAAGGCCCAAGCATGCTGAGTCGCTCACTCCAACCGAATTATGCTTCTCTGTGGCCCTGGTCACAGGGGGGAAATTGGCGCGGCCAAAGCGCGGTTTTTTAGAGCCGCACCAAAAGAGACGCATGGCGGCGGGATCAGACAGATCCCCTGAGCCACTGCGCAGTTGCTCCCCGGCACGATCAGATGCCTGGGGGGGGGAGCCACAGAAGGGAGAGCGAGGCAGCTGGCTGTGCATGTGTGCACATGCGCAGTTCGGCCGGGAGCCTCGAATGCTGCTGAAGACGGGCGCGCCAGCAATCCCATGACAGCGCTTGCTGCAGCGTACTCTTTCCTAGGTTTTTTTTAAATGCACGTTTTTGGGCTGATGGGACAGATTGGGGACGGGTGCACGCCACTTCCCAGATGTTGCAGTGTGATCACACCCATTTGCTGCGCCCCGATTCGTCCCTCTTGCGGGGCAAAACCTCCCGTGTGACCAAGGCCCTAGCTGACATTTGTTCCAGGCACTCCTTAATCTACTCCAAATAAATTCCATTGGGCAATACGGAGTTTTGGTGTTTTGAGAGAAGGGGACACTCATTTTCTCTATAAGAAATGGTTCGTTTAGGAATCAGGCGTTTTCATTTGTGAACAGGAGCAGAGTTTAAAAGTGCAACAGTGACCACTCGTGGCAGCTAATATTATTGCAAGAAAAAGAATGCCCTACCAATTTCACAATATAGTCTTAGTAGCATGGGCTCTTTGCATTTTGTTGAATTTTGAAAAACCAAAATCCCTACGTTCTCTCCTTCAATGACTGAAGAAAGGGGGAGCATATAAAGGTTTATAAAACTACGCATGATGTGGGGAAAAATGGATAGTGAGATATATTGTTAAATACCCCCATGTATCTGATGAAGATCGCCTTGGCTCATGAAAGTTGAAACTGGAATAAATGCTGTTTGAGTTTAAAGTACCCATGGACTCCTGTTTTATGCATTGCTAGATAGGAGCCCTCAGGAGCCTCTGTTCAGACAGGGCTGGCCTCGCAGTGGAACCATACATATTGCTTGTGGGCTGCCCGTATGTTTCCCACTGTGGGGAAAACAGCAGCTCTGGGTGGCTATTTCAAGCTGGGAAATCAAACTGGGACAAAGGGAAAGATTTAGTCTCTGATTCCCTGCAGCAGGCCCTCACAGCTATAGAGTCGGATCCAGTAAGCTTTTCTACCGATACGTGAGCCAAAACAAAACTGTGAGAAAATTACTAAGAATACTCTGCGCATATATTGATTAAACATACAACATAAATGAGCAATAATTATTAAAGTTTACATCTTCAAATACCTTATAAGGTGCATTACAATCAGAAAGTCACTTTTTAAAAAGGTCTATAGTCCACTCTAAAGGCAATTCTTGTCGATTTCAAAGTGTGTCTCCTTTGACTACCAAAATAGACTATGCTGGGGATCATGGGATCTTCATGTACAAAAGCTATGTGGGACAGTGGTTGTAAGGAGGGGAACTGGGTGAAAATGAGTGAAAAAACTGGCTGGATCCAACCTGTAATCCTGCAGTTTAATCCCCCCCCCCACATATGCTCAAAAGCCATATATGCATCTTTCATTGTCTTTTACCCTAAGGATCTGATTGCAGAACTCACTGTAAGAGGTAAGAACAGGGATGCTAGCAATCCCCAGCATTTCTCAGCAATCTCCAGTGTTTCCTGCCAGCACATCAAAAGCCTGTAGGAGGAAATGAAGGAAAATGGTATGTGCATGCCAGAGTAGCACTGGTATGTGATGTCACTTCTGGTGATGTCATGACATTAGGGGCGAGGCTCTAGGATTTGCAAAAACTTCTAAGTTTTAACCATAGAATTCTGGTACATCCTAGAGTGTCACCCTCAACATCATGACATCATTTCCATTTTTTGCTGTAAGTGACATCACATGCCGGTGTCATGCCAGCATGCCCATCCCTACTTCCAACCATCCTCCTGTTAGTGCCAGGAAGCAGCCAGACATCCCTAGGCAAGGGTTAGTTCCATCCACCTTAGAGCAAGAACAGGGTGTTTCTTTACACTAATCTCTGCAGTTTGTATCTGAAAGAAAGCCATAGGCACCAGGCCAAAGTAAAGAGAACAACTTTTGAGACAGGCAGAACACCAGTAGCTCAACAGCTGGTGACTGATAGTTCCAGGAAATTATAAATATGTAAAGATCAGTCACACCATTTTGCAAGTGTGTATGTGTATTGTCAAATCCTGCTTCTGTTCCTTAGTATATTATTTTAAAATTAACCACAACCTATGACAATCCCAAACCAGCTAAAAGATAACGTGTGTAATATCTCATACTGCATGTTCTTTAACCGTGACAGAAAACAGTAGAAGCCATTTTCATTTTTAATGAGCTGTTCAATTTGTGTATGTTTAAACCATTGCAATTCTTGTTCAAATATTTATTTTATTTAATTTAAAATATCAATCGCCTGCCTTTTGGCAGAAAACCATGCACAGGGTGGTTCACAATTTAAATAATCACTCCTTCTAATAGCAGACTGGATGGTTGAGTGTCTATTGGTAGAACAGCGAACTAGGGCCACTGATTGACAAGGTGGGGGTTCTTGAATGGTTAAGGGACTTCCCGGGTATGCAGAACAATATTATTTTGGGAATAATTCTAGAGAGGTAGCCATGCTCAGGCCTTGGTTCCTGCCAGAGTGCACTGGAGCACCGTTCCGCCAGTCAGGAGCCCAGGGGGCGGGCACATAAGCCCCGCCCCCTGCTCCCACCAGCCATCAGTTGGGACATGGGGGGGGCGAAATGTTCCCTTGCCTCCCTGAGCCCCGGGGTGGTGGCCTTGGACTCCTAGGGGCATATTCCACCTCTCACGTGATCTGATGTGAATCGGCTTCCTGCAGTTCGGCCCCATTATATCCTATGGGCCATTGAAGTCAATGGCAAAAACATAGGGTATATTCTGGGGGCTGGAGGAGAGGGGGTTTGAGGGAGAGGCTCCCAACTCGCAGGGTAGCTTCTGGAGCCTCTCCCCATGATACCAACCAAGTTTGAAGAACATTGGACCAGGGGGTCCAATTCTACGGGCCCCCAAACAGGTTGCCCCTATCCCCTCTATTGTTCTCTATGGTGGGAAAAAGTAACTTTTTTCCCACCATAGAGAACAATGGAGGGGATAGGGGCAACCTGTTTGGGGGCCCGTAGAATTAGACCCCCTGGTCCAATGTTCTTCAAACACCAATTCTACGGGCCCCCAAACAGGTTGCCCCTATCCCCTCTATTGTTCTCTATGGTGGGAAAAAGTAACTTTTTTCCCACCATAGAGAACAATGGAGGGGATGGGGGCAACCTGTTTGGGGGTCTGTAGAATTGAATCCCCTGGTTCAATGTTCCTGAAACATGGTGGGTGTCTTGCGGAGAGACTCCAGCAGCTACCCTACGAGTTTGG
>NW_015161512.1:128483-128617 GCF_001447785.1 Gekko japonicus
GGCCATTTTCGGGGGTGCATTTGGTTCACACGAACCGAATGCACATCCCTCCAGCAGCTGGCTTGCTCAGGCTCTCTGCAGCCGGGGATTCTGAGCAAGCCAAGGGAAGGGAAGGTGGTTTAAACCACCTCTCC
>NW_015161512.1:128719-128867 GCF_001447785.1 Gekko japonicus
TGGAGGCGGATTGGCAAAAAGCAAAACCAAAAGCGCAGGAACTCGAGAGAACTCCAGGAATGGAGCCGGTTCCTCTTCCACAGCCCAAAATGTGACCCACGAACCCTGAGCTTGTTTTTTCTCATTTGCAAGTCTGGCCTCCGCACTC
>NW_015161512.1:129670-139082 GCF_001447785.1 Gekko japonicus
GTATACAGTTGTAGGGGCTTTATTGCAATGTGGTATGGCCTGATGATATGTTCTTATTCCAGTGTGGGGTCTGTGGGGGGCAATGGAAGCTGAGTGATAGGGTCTCTCCAAGTGATTGCCAGAAGTGAGATGCGTCCTGGTCTTGTGTCTTACAGATAATCTTACAAATAGTCCTTTGCATTTATATCATGCTTTCAACTTTAAAAGGATCATAATGCTTATTGTGTGAACTTAGGCAAATCACGAGAGGTAGAGCAGGAAGGGTTGCATCAGTGCTTAGTTCTTGTGGCCCTTTCTTACACACCCAGGGAAATGCTGATCGCCACTTTGGGGCCAGGAAGCAATTTTTCTCCAGGCCAGTTTGGTCCCCAGTGATCCTGGAGGTTTTTTTTTCTTTTCTGGGCGTGGAACAGGGGTCACTGGGGTGTGTAGGGGGTATTGGTGAATTTCCTGCATTGCGCAGGGGGTTGGACTAGATGACCCTGGAGGTCCCTTCCCACTCTATGAGTCTATGATTCTATAATTCACCCAGGCTGGCTGTGGGCACACCAGCACCTCTGTCAGGCAGAAGCGCCTGAGATCCTCCCCCTCCCCTTTTCCTTCGCCCGACTTGGAGGGGAAGGGAGAGGGGGGAAAGAATGGATTCCAGGTGCTTCTGCCTGTCAGAGGGGCTGGTGCACACTTCCGGTGATGTCTGGGGGTGTGGTATATGCTAATAAGTTATGCTAATGAGCTCCTGCAGCTCTTTTTCTATGAAATGACCCCTGGCCATGCTAGTTGACTGAAACAAGGGTAAACAGGAGCCTAGCAGGTCCAAAGAACCTGCAAAGAGATCATATCATTTCTCTGTACTTGATCATGCTGGATGCATCAACTGCATGTGTTAACTGGACACCATTGAGGGCACAATGCATTGCAGTGGGGTGACAAATGAAATTTCTACTACTAATGTTAGCTCTGTGATGGTCCTCTGGCACATGAGTGCAAGATATTGCTTAATGTTGCACCCATTGCAATGAGCACATATGTATGAGCAGGCCTTGTGATGGATCAGTCAGAGTAGACAATCTGAACATATAGTACTGGCTGATATTCAAAGACTCCATCCCACGCCTGAGGTCAGCATCCATGTCTCTTCCTCTCCTCCCGTGTGGGTAGCCACTGAGGATGGGGCTTTCTCTGTCAGGGCACCTCCTCCATGGAATGCCCTCCCCACAACTCCCCCTCCCGCCAACTTGACAGTCTCTTGGGACCAGGTGAACACATTCAGGCTTTTGTTGGTGTTTTCTTTAGCTGGTAGGTTTTGTGGATCTTGCTTCTGCCAGCTCTTTTTCTGGAGCTCTTTATTAGGGATGCTACCAAATTTCATCAATTTGTGTACGAAGAGTGTATATTCAAAAAAGTGCCAATGAAACAACTGAATCAGAAATGGCAGCCGTGAAACTGGGCAACATAAATTGCTTTGTCATGAGGCCACACAGAAACCAAAATAAATCCCAGAAGGGCAGATTTGGACATTCTCTTTTGCTAATTATCTTGTTGGGTGTGCAGCTATATTTACTGTGCCAGACTCTTTTGTCTGGTTATAAGATGCTGTTTTGTTGCACTGGGTTTTGTTTTGTATTGTATTGTATTGACAGAGTTCAAGGGTGTTAATTTATATGCCACCTCAGGAACTCTGAAAGTGCAGTGTGTGGAGTGAATAAACAGAATGAGTTTCATGGTTTATCAGACCAAACGGCCTTTTGATATCTGGATGTGAAAACAGCAATCCCAAGTGCCGTATTGCAGACTGCTTTGAGACTCAATAGTCTATGAGATGCCGCTTGTTTGAAGACGGATTATAGCTCAGCAGCAGAACACGAGCATCGCGGGCAGAAGGGCCTCCATTCCCTCCACAACATCTGCAGTTAAAGGATGCCAAGGGAGCAGATGTTGGGAAAGGCCCTTTCTTCTGCTTGAGGCCTTAAAGAGCCTCCACCATCTAGATGAACTAATGGTCTTATATCAAGGCAGGTTTATATTTTCAACATTAAAAAGTCAGCTATTCTATTGGGCTAGTGCCAGCTCCTTCCAGGAGCCTGTCTGTGTCCCAGACACTGTGATGTATACCCAATTTCTATGGTACCCTGACCAGGATAGCCAAGGATAGCCCAATCTCATCGGCTCTTAGAAGCTAAGCAAGGTTCAGTGCTGTTTAGTACTTGGATGGGAGACTACAGAGGAATACCAGGGTCATGATGCTGAGGCAGGCAATGGCAACCCACCTCTGTACATCTCTTGCCTTGAAAACTTTATGGGGGTCTCCATAAGTCAGCTGGGACTGGGGGGGGGAAGTCCATGGTGCCCTAAAGTTTAAGAAACAAGGGTGGATCTCTGCTCCAAGGAGTTCCCAGGTTAACTTTCAATACTGAGGAGAGAACAGGAGGAGGGCATAGAATAGAAAAGGTCTAAGAAAGCACAGGGAGGGAAGGCAGCGTGGTACAGCCTGATCTTGTTAGATTCCAGAAGCTAAGCAAGGTCAGTCCTGGTTAAGATCTGGATGGGAGACCTCCAAGGAACACTGCGGAGGAACGCCATGACAATCCACCTCTGCTTCTCACTTGCCTTTAAAGCTTCTTGCTGGGGTCACCTTAAGTCAGCTGTGAGTTGAGGGCACTTTACACACACAAGAAAGCACACATGCGAGGAAAGAAGCTGCAGCCATTGGCTTTTCTACAGTATAGCTGTACATGAGTGTCTAGCCATGTATAGCTATCAGTGGGCTTAGACTTGACTAACTGCACATCGGATTGCACTGTAAGATAAATTCATGTCACAACGTTTGGCAGTGCGTAGATGTTGTACAAGTTTTGTGGGCAGATTTGTTAAACTATTTGAAGCATCCAACTCCCCTCTTTGATTGTTAACATTAAAAAAAATTCCACTTTGGCATTTCAACTCTATCTTCACTAGGTGGCAGCATCGATCAATTTTTAGAGTAAAGTAAAACTTCTGTCCATAAGGAAAAGCAGACTGCTGAATCGGCTTAAGAGAGAAGCTCTCCCTAGTCACAGAGATATTGCAGATTTGGTGGTTGTGAAACTGTTCTTTTATGCTGAGTTGGCTCTTTCAGTCTGTTTCTTTTACTTGATCTGTTGCTTTTTGTGGCCTCTCCTTTGGGACTCTAGGCTTTTGTTTTATGATACTGTTTCTTTTACATTGGAAACTGCCTGGGGTAGATTTTCTCAGAGAGTTGCAGTATATAAATATTTCAAACAGATAAATATTAGGGGAGCTGGTTTTGCACAGATCCTGAACCAATATTGTTGGCCCTCAGGGCGTTGACAGTGTAGTAATCCTTCAGGCAGATACCCTAAAGTGTTAGCTAACAGCTTCAGGGCGGGGAGAGCGTGAGCAGCTTTTTAGAGTAGCTATTCCCAAATTATTGCATTTGAGACATATTAGAATACCATGAGAGAATTGCTTGGGTGCCATGAGAAATAAAGTTATGACGTAATGAAAGCCTTCCGTGATCTCATGGCTCATCCACAGAGGGAGCTGTTTTCCGCATCTCTGCATGAGTTGCTGCTCTGGCTCTTTCTCTTTTCAACAGCTGTTTCTGGAGAAGATTATGTTATATTGCCTCAGCACTCAGTGAATTATTCAGGCCTTCCCACTGCAACTGGACTCTTCAGTCCCTCCTGCTGCACAGGCACAACAGAACCACTTGACCTCTAAGAAGCATCTCTGATTGAGCCTCTGCTTGTGGGCTTGCTTCCTTCCAATCGAGATGAACGACTCTTGCAGAAGCGGTGGGGTAGGATGCCTCTGGGCGCAGGTAAGAACTGTTCTACCTGAAAGTA
Organism: Gekko japonicus; assembly: GCF_001447785.1. Taxonomy (NCBI): domain Eukaryota; kingdom Metazoa; phylum Chordata; class Lepidosauria; order Squamata; family Gekkonidae; genus Gekko; species Gekko japonicus. Next base: position 133,516 of record NW_015161512.1, read on the forward strand.
AATGTTCTGGCTGTATGAGTGAAGGATGTCACTCTGCATTAGTCAGATGCGATCTGGAGTTCTGAGTTCCGGGCATCATGCTTTAAGAAAGAGGCAGACAAATCAGAACAGGTGAGCAAAGAAGATCACTGAGAGTCTGGAAAACAATTCCTGTAAGGAAAAGTTCAAGGGACTGAATATATTTAGCTTGGAGAAGAAAGACTGAGGGGAGGCACGATCACATTCTTCAGATCCCTGAAGGGCTGTCATGGAAGGGCTTGTTACAGTTCCGCAGGGCCTGTAAAACGGAGCTGTTTTGCCAGGCCTTTGGCTGAGGCAGTGGATGTCTAATCCATCTCGGCCTCCCCTGCTCCCATGTTCTGCACTACTTGCAGTGCTCACAAGTGCCCATTGTGATGTGACTTGCCCTGCTCAAAGCGATCAACAGAGCATTACCATTATTACCACCAAATTAGCATCTGCCAGGAGGCGCTAAGCAATGCTCCCTCTAAGCTGTCGAGTCTTGTGAGCAAAAATTCTACTCTGTGAGCTACTGGCATTAAAGTTGTGAGTGAGTGATTTGGCTGCTGCATAAATCAGTTTGCTCTGGAGCCCTCCTTCCTGAGCGAAGACAAAAATGTGTGAGCTGGAGGCTAAAAAACTGTGAGCTAGCTCACACTAACTCAGCTTAGAGGGAACACTGGCGCTAAGTACTGTCTGAATACTTACCATCTTGTTTTGATCTGATTGTAACTCTCTTTTTATATGTCATTTTTATTTTAACTTGTTTGAATTACTGCTTGTTTAAAAGCTCAATTCTATTTTGTACCAACTGATACGTTGTGACCCGCCCTGAACCTGCTTGCGGGGGAGGGTGGGATATAAATCAAATCAAATGAATAAATAAAATGCAAGCGGGGGCTTCTCCGAGTGGGTTGATGGTCACCCCTCCCACACACCTGGGCCAGCCCAGCCCAGTGGCAGAATGGCCTGCACGGGGGGAGGCAGTGCCCAGCCTGTCTTAGCCAGACACCACGCAGGGGAGGTGGTGCCTGGTCTGGAGAAGCTGCGCCCAGCCAGCCTGAGCCATGTGCAGCCTGGGAGAGGCAGCACCTGCGCCGCCCAAGCCACACACCGAGCCTGCCCAAGGCCTGCATGGGAGAGAGAGTGCCTGGGCCCAGGAGATATCATAGATGGAATTGTTAGGCACGTAGAGGGACAAAGCCTGATGAGGGAAATGGACTAAAAACTGGTTAAATGGCAGGAAGCAAAGAGCAAGACTCAATGGACAGTTCTCACAATAAAGGGAAGTAAGCAGTGAGGTCCCACAAGGGGCCAGTACTATTTAATTTATTCATAAATGATCTGGAACTAGGGGTGAATTGTGTAGTGGCCAAGTGTGCAGATGACACAACATTATTAACGATGGTGAAAATCAAGGCCAACTGTGAAGAGCTCCAGGAGCATCTCTCCAAATTGGACGAGTGGGCAACAATGAGTGTAATGTGATGCATATTAGGACAAAGAAATCCCATCTTCAAGTGTAGGCGAATAGGGCCTGAAGTTGCTGAGACTGAGAGGGGAAAATATCTGGGGGTCGTAGTGAATAGCTCAATGAAATTGTCAAACTAGTGTGCTGGAGTGGTGAAAAAGGCAAACTCTATGTCAGGGATTATTAGGAAAGGGATTGATAATTAAATGGCTGTTGTGTATCACTGCACACACGGTCGGGTTCGCACGCGGTCATGTGAAATAGCAAAGCTTCGCTTGAAAGACAATAGCCGGCTAGGATCCTGGAACGGACCAATTGGCCAGCCCGGATCCGGGAGTAGACCTATGGGTGTTGGTACACTGTAAATAGCCTATCACAGGTTGTGTGTGTGTGTGTTGGGGGTGGTGTGTTTTGGGGATTTAAGCAGGACTCCAGCCCTGCTATTCCATGTTCTGTTCATGCTTTATAAGCTGATTTCACTATCTACGTCTTCGAACCCAGTACTTTACAATGGCCAATACTGTAACATCCCAGTATAGATCTGTGGTGTGGCCTCATTTGAAGTACTGTGTACAGTTCTGCTCACCATATCTCCAAAAGGATATCACAGAGCTATAAAAAGTACAGAGGAGGGTAACTAAGATGATTAGGGGGCTGGAGAACCTTCCCTATGAGAAAAGGCTGAAGAGTCTGGGACTTTTCTAAGTGGACAACTAAGTGGAAACATGATAGAGGTTTATAAGAATTATGCCTCGGATGGAGAACTTGAGGCCACCCAATGAAGCTGATGGACAGTAGGTTCGGAACAGACAAAAGGAATACTACTTTGTACAGAGAGTGATTAAAATGTGGAATTTGCTGCCAGAGGATGTAGTGATAGCCACAGGATCTGCATTATCCAGAAGGGAATTGTTGATTGTGAGAGCTTGAAGTAGCCACCTTTGAAACTATGCACACATTGTTGAAAACCTTGTACTGAAGACAAACAACTACAAACTGACATTTGATAAAGATGCAAAGTTGAAACGGACAGTCAAGCCTGGGAAAGTTCGTCCTGGTGTGCTGAGACTTCGGTCTCTTGATGTATTCAGCTGTTGAAACAAAACAACAATTAAAGCAGTATCTTCATTGTTAATTCATTATACTGTGAACTTGTTCAGCAATGTGTTTTTTGCTTGTTTGACTTTAATTGCTGGGTCCTATTTACCTTTGTTAGGCCACTGTGTAAGACAGGATGCTGGACTAAATGGACCATTGGTCTGATCCAGCAGAGCTTTTCTTATGTTCTTAAGTTCCTATAGCTTCCAGCAATAAATTTTTCTCCAATTTAGGGAAATATTAAGAGTGAAGTGCAAAATGATTAGGGTATTCTGTGGTTGGTAAATAAGTTAATTAAGAAGCTCAAATGGCTGCTGGAATGGAGAAGGGTCACTGTTAGAGAAGATGTTCCACTGTATCCTCCCACACACTTTTTATGGTTTCAGTTGCCGCTCCAAAGTTACAATACAGCTCAGTAGAGTTGCCAGCCTCCAGGAGGGGATCTCCAGGCCCCTGGGGGGGAAATGGCTGTTTTGGAGAGTTAACTCTAGGGCCCTATACACCACAGAGGTGCCTCCCCTTCCCACCCCAAACCTCACCCTCCACAAGCTCCACCAACAGTTCTCCAGGAATTTCTCAACGTAGCTCTTGGATAAGAAAAGACGGGTTTAAGCTGCATTTTCCCCAACACTGAGCAAACTGATGCTTCAGAGGAGTTATTTAAATCATGCAGGAGGCATAGGAGGAAAACTCCCATGCTCACCTTCTCCTTCAGAGATCTTTCCCCCCAGTCTGCCTGGGACTGTTAATTAGCATTTTAAAAACCATGGAAAATCTTCATCGTGGACTGCTCACATCTCCTGTAGTTTGGGCCTCAAGTTTGTCCCCTGGATTCATCTCACTGGACATCACTGTAGCCCCTGATGGCTCCTCTGAATGGCTCAGTTGAGAGCATGAGACAGACGGGATTTTAATTGCAGTGGACTGGAAACAAGGACCCTCGTGGGTTTTTGTCCAAGCTCTTCCCTGACCTGTTCACTCCACATCATCGAGCAGATCTCTTCTACTACCGGCTTTTGTACTAGGTCATTTGTGGTTGTTATCTGAGCAGGCTTTGCAGGATTAGTGCTTGCAAGTGAACGAGATGCAGGTGTGTGTGCTGAAGTGGGTATTTTTTAAAAGGAAGCTGTCCTTTTGCCATAGGTAAATGAATTAAAATGGTTGGCAGCGGATGAATGGAAAGGTTATATAACCAGAATATCTGTCACTACTGATGTATGTCATAAAATTCTTCCTGGAAGGAGTTATTTTTAAATCTACCATTCATCTAGACAGACAGTTGCTGAAGTTTTTAATTAAAGTCTTTGCCATTGTTCAAACCTAAAAGAGTTCTAAGCCAATCTGTGGCATGAGGAGACCATGGCCCAAATCCTGCTCAGGTTAGCTGTGATGTAGGCTGTGGTCACACATGCTAAATAATCCACTTCCAATCCACTTTCAGTGCACTTTCCAACCGGATTTTGCCAGTTCACACAGTAAAATCCAGTTGGAAAGTGGATTGAAAGTGGATTATTTAGTGTGTCTGACCGCAGCCTTACTGTGAAATCCCATGAAGAGTTACTCCCATTGAAGTCCATTGATTTCAGTGGGTTTAGAGTGGAATAACTCTGCATAGGTGTCCGGAGGCACCACACCCCGCCCCTGTGCTGCTTACTCACTTCACTGGAAATGAGAGAACTGAGTGGAAGAAACTCCCCTCACCCAGGCCTATCTGAGACCCTCCTGAGACCCTCCTTAGCACTGATACTCAGACGTTTGTTGCTTTCTGTATGTGGAGGCTCCCTGTAGTCACCGTGGCTAGTAGCCATAGATGGACTTATCCTCCATGAATCTGTCTAACCTTCTTTTAAAGCCAAACATATTTACAGCCATTGCAACATCTACTGGCAGTGAATTTCTCAACCTGATGACTTGTTGAATTAAGAAGTGTTTGGAGACACGAACACACAAAGCTGTCTTATACTGAATCAGTGCATCGGTCCCTCGGGGTCAGCACTGCCTACTCAGATGGGCAGCAGCTCTCCAGGGTCCCAGGCTGAGGTCTTTCACATCAACGTCTACCTGATCCTTTTGGCTGGAGATGCCAGAGATTGAACCTGGGACCTTTTGCATGCAAAGCCAATGCTCTGCCACTAAGGCACAGCCCCTCCCTGTTTCCTTTTGTTTGTTCTGAATCTACTGCCTATCAACATCACTGGGTGCCCTAAGTGCTGGTATTATAGTAAGGGAGAAAAAGGTCTCTCCACTTTCTCCAGCTCATGAATAATCTTATAAACCTTTAACTCAGTTGTCTAATTTCTAAGCTGAGAAGTCCCAGACCCTTCAGCCTTTCCTCATAGGAAAGGTGCTCCAGCTCCTCTTAGCCATCTTGGTTGCCCTCTTCCAAACTTTTTTCCAGCTCTGCAATATCCTTTTTGAGATTAACCCCCCCCAAAAAAACATTTACTAGCTGCCTTTCTTCCATAAAGAGCTCAAGACAGCTTAAAATATAAATAAAATACATAAAACAATACATAAAAACCAAAATTTAAGATCACAATTCAGGACTGCAAGTAACTTAATCAAATGCCATCCTAAATAAAACCATCTTCAACCGCCTACTCACAGTCAAAGATGAGAGGGCCGGGCACATCTCTTTCGGGAGGTAGTTCCATAATCATGGGGCTGCCACTGAAAAGGCCCTTTCTTATGTCCCCATCAAGCAAGCTTCCTTTCTTTGTATTTTTTTATATGTTCATGTGTGTGTGTGTGTGCGCATATGAGTGCACCTGGAAGTCATGGTAACCTCTGGTGACTGACCCCTACTGGGAGCCTGGAGAACATTCAGAGAGGTGGCTGAGTAAAGCCTGCCCCCACCTGCTGCCTCTGGTATTCCTTGGAGGCAGTGTTCTCTCTAAGCTGAGTTAGTGTGAGTTAGCTCACAGTTTTTTAGCCTCCGGCTCACACATTTTTGTCTTAGCTCAGGAAGGATGGCTCCAGAGCAAACTAATTTATGCAG